>NC_058134.1:11425423-11506078 GCF_016433145.1 Gracilinanus agilis | reverse complement strand
TCGCTTTCTAATTTTTTGAGTTGCATGCCCAATTCGTTAATCTCTGCCCTCCTTAATTTGTTAATATATGCACTCAAGGATATAAATTTCCCCCTGAGTACTGCCTTGGCTGCATCCCACAGAGTTTGGTAGGATGTCTCATCATTGTCATTCTCTTCAATGAAATTGTTGATTGTTTTCTATGATTTCTTCTTTGACAAATTGGTTTTGGAGAATCATATTGTTTAATTTCCAATTGGTTTTTTATTTGCCTGTCCAGGTACCCTTACTAATTATTATTTTTATTGCATTATGATCTGAGAAGGTTACATTTATTATATCTGCTCTTTTGCATTTGTTTGCAATGTTTCTATGTCCTATTACATGGTCAATCTTTGTGAATGTGTCATGTGCAGCTGAAAAGAAGGTGTATTCCTTTTTGTCCCTATTTATTTTTCTCCACATATCAATTAAATCTAATTTTTCTAGGACTTCATTCACCTCTCTTACCTCTTTCTTATTTATTTTTTGGTGTGATTTATCTAGATCTGAAAGAAGAATATTTAGATCTCCCACTATTAAGGTTTTACTATCTATTTCCTTCTTGAGCTCTGCCAGTTTCTCCTTTATGAATTTGGATGCTATATCACTTGGTGCATATATATATTGAGCAGTGTTATTTCCTCATTGTTTATACTGCCTTTAATCAGGATGTAGTGACCTTCCCCCAAGAGATTCTTTTGATGGTATTGTGACTAATTTTAGAGGTGAGAGAACTCTGGAATTTTCCATTCCATATGGCTTTCATTCTGCAATCACCCACCTCTGTCTCTGTTGCTTCAGCTTTGGAAGTGACAAAGTCCCAGAGTCATGAATTCCTCATACTAGTTTAGTGATTAATAGCCCCAACTTGTTAAAAAGAAAACCCACAGCAGTTCTGGGACTGCTTTTCTCAGGACAACTGAGAAGCAAAGTCTGATAGGAAGTTATCCCTGACTCTAACAATCAAAATCTGACAGGTTTGTTTATTGGCTTTTTTTTCTTGATTTTCAGGCTTCAGTGGGTTATTATAGATCCTGATGGATTACAAATATGCTTCCAGAACTGGAGTTTGATATTGCAAGGGTCTGAGATTCCTTTTAGAAACGAACTCTCTGCCTTTGGTGGCCATTTAAACATTTTGTTTCCAGTTATTTCTTTTTCATACAGAAGGTTGGTTGTTTTTTTTTTTGTTTTGTTTTTGCAAAAGAAATGTTACTTTTTTCCCCTGAATTGAAATCCTTTTGGATAAGAAAGTTTTGAGACTTTGTCCCTTTGCTGGCACCATTCTCAACTAAAATCCTGAACAACTAGACCACTACATAGTCCCTACAAGTTTGACTATATTCAGTTTTTTATCTTTTCTCCTTGATATTGTATTTCTTTTACTGCTACTGATTTGGAGCAAATTTTCACATGGTCATTTAAAGGTTTCATATTTTATTTTTGAAAATTGGCAATGCTTTTGGACATTTAGGTATTAAGAAATAGAACTTGTTATTTAATTTATATTTCAGTTCTCTGTGTATTTTGTTTAACACATTTTGATATTAACTATTAGTTGATACAAATAATTCTCCACTGAATTATTTTTCTTTTATGCCATTTTCAGTGATTTTATTCATGTAAAATATGTGTGCATATTTGTATATATGTATGTATTTATATATGTATATACACACGTATATATATATTTAATTTTGTGTAACCAAAATTATCTAGTCTATTTTTAGGAGTATCTTTATCATTTATTTAGTTAAGAAATATATACAGTAATAATTATAAAAGGACCTGATATGCATTTTTAATAGTTTGGCCATGTTTACACATACACACACCATATATACTTTATCGACTTATGTAATTAGGTGTTTATTGCTTTATACTACTCATAACTGCTTTCAAATTTTCTTAGGCATTCTGAGAGTCATTCTATCAATAAGTTAATTCCTCGGGTTGTTTGAACACTGTACAACTAGTCAACTTTGGGATTTTCTCTATATCTCTAACAATTCCTTGTTTCTTAGTTTCATGTTGTTGTTTTTAACTACTGCCAAATAGTTTTGCTAATCATTGCTTGATAATAGAATTCAATGTCGTGTTGCTAATTATACTTTTACCATGATTTTTTTTAATATTCTAGGCCTTTTTTCTTTCTCATTAATTTTACCATTGTTTGTCTTTCTAAAAATGATTCCTGCAGTAATCTGATTAGTATATCACGAAATCAGTAATTTTCGGGATCTCCGCATCATTTTTATTATGTATGGTCTGACTCTGAGCAGGAAATATCTATCTGATGATTTGTTTCTCTCTGTTTTTCTCAGTAATGTTTTGTAGTTAATTTATATTAAATCTTCAGTGTATCTTGGTAGATTAACATTTTACATTTATTTTGAATAGTGTGTTTCTATTTAGGGATTCTTCATAGTGTTTGGTAATGTCCATGATTTGTATAGATTTACATTGGATCCTATAATCTTGCTATCATTATTAATCATCCAAATGACCTCCTTCACTCTTTCCCTGCAGTTTTCTAAATACTTGACCGTGTCATTTGCAAATAGGAAGAGTTGTGTCTCTCTTTTTGTGGGGTCTCACCTCAGATGCTAAGTAGCTGTACAATCATGGGCAAATCATTTAATCCTTTTTGCCTCAGTTTTCTCATCTGGAGATAAAATGGCAAACCACTCCAATATCTTCATCAAGAAAACCTCAAATGGAGTCACAAAGAGTAAGACTTGACTGAAATGACTGAACGATAAAATATTTACCATGTACCATCCAGTGGGCTAAGAAGTAGAGATTTTTAAAAAAGGCAAAAACCATCTCTGACCTGAGGAAACTTACATTCCAATGACAACAATATTTAAATTGATTTAAACAAAATGTACACAGAGACATATGTATATTCTTGCATGTATACACACGTGTTTACATACATAATACAATCTTAGAGGAAAAGTCACTAACTGCTGATAGGGACCAGGGAAGGCTTTTTAAAGAAGTAAATATTTGAACTGGATCTTTAAGAAAACCAGAAAAAACTAAGAGGTGGCGATGAAGGAAGGCATTATAGTTTTCTCCTCAAGGCTACTCTCCTATGCTAGGAACTTTAAAGTTCTTGAGCTTCCTCCATCCTATACAGGTTCTGGTTCCCTTTATCATTCAGTTCCTCATTTCATCTGGTAAAACCTCTACTTCTCTAACCTTCTAGCTGATGATCATGTATCCTGTAATGTTTTATACCAAACATCTCTACTTAACTACAGCTCCCATCTAGCTGTTGCTTCCCCATTAGAATACAAACTTTCTGCAATTAGAGACTACTTTGATTTTTATTTGTTTTGTATATAATAAGAACTTAAATGTTTATCATTCATTCACTCATTTTCTAAGATCTCTGAAGAATTATTGTATGGGAGAAATATGTTTTAAAAAGGAGTATAGAACCAATACCATGAGCATTTATTAATGCTTCCTTAACTTAAGTGAACTTCCTTCCTTTAATATGACAGGCATGGTGCATCTAGTTGATGATACCCAAAGTAAACAAATAAAAAATAAGTCTTTCCCCCTTAGGAGCTTAAAGAACCAGAGACTTATAATTTTAGATCTAGAATATTATTTAATATCTATATAATTCTATGCATATATAAAATTGATTATATCTTGCATGCACAACATTGTAAGCATCTAAGAAGTTATTAGAATGGAGAGAGAATGAATACTAACTGGAAAAGAAATGGGTTTTCTTAGGTGATATCCCATGAACTGAGATTTAAATCAAGTTAAAAGATTCAAAAGTGAGGAGGGAAGTGAGAGAAAGATTTAGAGAGTCATAATTGAGGGAGGAAAAGTTGTGGAGATGGAAGTAGCTTGGCAGCAAGGTGAATAGAGTGCCAGGCCTAGTATTTGGAAGACCTACGTTCAAGTCTAGCTTATGACAGTTCCTAGATGTGTGAGCCTGGGCAAGTCACGTAATCTAATTCAGTGATGGGCAAACTATGGCCCGTGGGCCAGATGTGGCCCCTGAAATGTTCTATCCAGCCTCGAGACATTATTTCTAATCTGACAAATACAATTAGGATACAATACAATGAAACTTTGAAAGAGTTGCCTTAGAAACAGACAGACAGATGAGCATTTCCTTTCCTTTGGCCCCCTCTTTAAAAAAAGTCTGCCCAGCACTGAACTAATTAGCCCTTACCACTCTTCTGCCTTAGTTTGACACTCAGTTTTAGTTTGATGCTTAGGATTGATTCTATGATAGAGGTAAGGGTTTAAAAAAGAAAGTCATGGAGATGAGAGAGATAAATTCAGAGAACAGCAAGGAGGAAATGATTGAAAACTACAGGAAAATGAGTAATATGAATTAAACCTGGGAAGGTAGGCTGATGCCAGGGAATAAATGGCTTCAATACCAATCTGAAATGAATTATTTTACTAAAAGGGCAAGAAGGAGGATCAAAGATTCTCAATCAGGGCAGAGACATGATCACATGTGCTTTAGGAAGTTTATCTAAGTGGTATGTGGAAGATAGACTCGAGGAAAAATGGAACAAATCTGAATTAGGAGACTGTCATCATCCGCATACAATTATTGTTCTTTCATGTCTGACTCTTCATGGTTCCATTTGGGCTTTTCTTGGTAAAGACACTGGAGTACTCTGCCTTTTCTTCTCCATCCCATTTGACAGATAAGGCAACTTATGCCAAAAGGTTGAGTGACTTGTTTAGGATCACACAGCTATTAAGTTCCTTGGGTAAAATTTGGACTTGAGTTTGCCTGTCTTCAGGTCTGACACTCTATTCATTGCCCAACTAATTCCTTATCTACATAAAATGCATGTTTATTGAGTGGGAGGGTGACATGATCAGATCTGCATTTTAGGAAAATTATTTTAGTGGCTGAATGGAGAATGGATTGGAGTGAGAAAAAATTTGAGGCAGACAGAACCATCAGCAAGCTAACCCTGAAATTCAGGTGGGAGGTGATAGGAGCTTGCACTAGAGTGGTGGTGCTGTTGAAGCAGAGGAGGGTGGGGGGTATTTGAGAGATGTTGCCAAGATGAAATCAACAGGCCTTGGCAATATCTTGGGTATGGGGAGTGAGAGATGGTGAGGAGTCCTGGATGATTCTTAGGTTGTGAGCTTGTGAGACTGGGAACAAACTAGTGCCCTCTACAGAAATAAAAAGGAGATGAGAGAGAAAGGTTTAGGAGGGAAGATATTAACTTATTTTAGACATATTAGGAAAAAAATAAGACATAATGAAAAGCTAAAAAGCAATGGGGCACCAAAAGGGGAAAAATACTTTCAGTAATCATGAATTATGAATTATTCCTTTGCCACATGTATTCCCTCCATATGTACCTCATTACCTTTATATTATAATTTCCAGCCCATGTTCTCCAGGGACATTCCATGTACACTTGGAAAACGAACTCCTGGTAAAGCATCATAGATTCAGAGCTAGAAAGAAACTTGGAGACCAGAGAATTCAAATCTCTTATCTTACAGAAGAGGCATCTGAGGTCCAAAGAGGCTAAGTGACTTGCCCAGAGTCTCCTAGACAATAAATATCTGGGGAAGGTTTTAAATTTAGGTCTTGTTTTAGGCAAAAATAGTTTTAAAAACCGTAACTCTTAGTATTAAGTCTGAGCAAATCCATTTTCTAAACATGAATGGAGTTCCACTAGTATATAAAAGGAAGCACATCGCTGAGGAGTTTGAGTAACAGTTCTAGAAACCACAATCACTCTGGGGTACCATTAGATATCTGAAGAGAGTAATAGCACCTACCCTTTGGAGACCCACTTCACCAATCTAAGTGTAAATTGGGAAAATAGTCACAGAGGAGATGCTTCATGTATATTCTAAAGTGTAATGAAATAGATTAGCTTAAGACAATATCCCTAAACCTTTAAGTGCCTTGGGTACCTCCCTACTACTGGAATTTACAGAGAATTTGGCAATCTGCATTAGTAAGTGGATTTTTTCATGTCAGTATAATCTGTTTTGACATGGAAAATTACCTCTATTGGAGAAATCACATTTGTGAATTTTTAAAACACTATGCTCTAAAATAGTCTCTAAGGTGGCTCAGTGGAGAGAGAAGCAGGCCTGGAGATGAGAGATCCTGGGTTCAAATCTGGCCTCAGCCACTTCCAATCTGGGTAACCCTGGTCAAATCACTTCACTCCAGATGCCTATCTCTTATCACTCTTCTGCCTTAGGTCCAATTCTTAGTGTAGATTCTAAGATGGAAAGTGACAGTTTTTAAAAAAATCTAGAAAGTTCAAGTAAAAGATTCCTCTTGGGAAAATGGAGAGCTAGGTGGTCAGCATGATTAGGCTGCAATATCTTCCCCAAAAGAAATGTTAGCGAAAAGGAACTTGGCAAAGAGTTTGGGCCATATACATATGAGAATGAGAATGAACTGAGCAGCTGTTCATTTGTTCCTTTGGCAGCAATATAATTATATCAGGAAATCCAGAGGAGGGGCTTCTTCTGCACATTGAGTGTACCCCCTTTGGGGCATTTATCATAGAATCTGGACAAGGATGAAAAAGATGAGCAGACATTAATGGGTGGTAATGAGCATCATTCGAAAGAGCCTCCAAATTGCAGTAATGCCAGTCTACTGTAATATCAGAGATGGGATGAGATGTCATGTTATTTGTCAGGGTAGAGGGGTAGAAAGACAAAACTAAAACAGCCCCATCCTCAAGGACTTTCTAGTCCACTAAGGGGTATGTGTGTGTACGTGCATGTGCACATATATGTGCATACGTGTGCATGATGGGGGCTACACTTTGTATAGAGATACGTAAATTTAGAACAATTGGAGCAGAAAGAAAACACTAGCAAGAGAGTAGGGGGGAGGAAGTCTGTTTCCTTGTTAAGAATAATTCGTGTTTCTATATTTTAGAGCTAAATACAAACCTCACTCTTGGCTCTTCTCACCATCAGCAAAAGATTTTTAAAGACTTACAAGTAATTTCTCCCAACTATCTCTTCGTATCCACCATGATGTCTAATTTAAGTCCTGAGAATAATGTCATTCATCCACTGGGTTTATAGAATTGTCTTTTTTAACTAGAACACAAAGACAGAGAGCTTATTGTTGAGTTGGACACTTCATCCTTTGACGATATGATACAATTTCCATGGGGATATTTTAGACTTCTTCACACAAGTTCCATGTTTTCTCATTGCTCAGCTTCAGGTTTATCAGCCATCCTCTGGCAGATGGGGTAACATATTTTGCATAAGTGATGCTGATGCCTACATCTTGTCCCAGGGTCAAACTGAATCAAAAGAGGCCAGCTTTATCATCAGCCAATTTCTTAATTAATACCAATAACTACCCTGGGCTTTAAAATGATTGAAGCATTTTAAATCACTTCTTTTTTTGAGCCTTGATAAAACAATCACAGGCAAGTTGAGCAGATTTATTCCCATCAGACAGAAGAGGACACTAAGGCTCAGTGAATTTAAGTGACTTGGTCAAGGTAGTAAAATCAATTGTTAATAGAGAGAGGATTTTAACCAGATACTTACCTGAATCCAAGTCCAATGCACTGTCCACTATGTCATGCTGCCCATTCTAGTGTCATGATGATATTCTCAGAAATGATTTAAATTGTTCCTCAAAGGAGAATGATGCTAGACCTTTTATTCACTTTAGTTTTTTCTATTTTTTAATGAGTGAAAAAGTAAATATGTGTATATTTGTGTTTGGCATACACATGCATGCATTTCCTTGATTTAATACATTTTTCTTAACGGAACTTAGTCATCAGTCTACACTCCATTGTCCCTGCTTGTTGCTAGTTCTGGGGGTCCCTTAAAAAGATAAAGCCACTCAGGTCTATGAAGCTTTTTTCTCATATATATTCCTGGCCCATGGTCTCTTATTTCTTAAAGAGCCAGGTTCTCTGCCCCAATAATTTTACTGATATAGTGAGAATCATGCTCACTTTCTCTGTGATAAAGTAGAGCATTCTTCTACCATTCACTAATGCTTGGACCATGTAGCTCTAGGATGTCCTATCAGTTCCACCAATGCAGTCACATAGCCCATAAGTTCAGCCACACTTCAACTCAATTCACCAAGTACTTGAGTGCTTACAACATGCAAAACCCTAGACAGGCTGTCAGGAATTCAAATACAAGAAGAAAACAGCCACACTATTTTTGAGTCTAAAGAGACCCTGTGTTCATCACTCAGCCATTCAGTTGAATCCAGTTCTCTGTACTGCATCAACCACAGGATGCCAGTGTTGTCCATGAGGTCTTATTGGTAAAGATATTGGGGTAGTTTGCCATTTCTTTGGATGAATTTCCAATGGATCAGGGCAATCAGATGTTGAAGGATTCAAACAGGGTCACATAGCTAGTAAGTTTCTGAAACCAGATTTACATTCAGGTTTTTCTGACTCTAGTCCAGCGCTCTATTCACTGAACTTCCTACAGATAATTGTATTCTCCTTACTGATTAGGGAAGGGAGAGGATAGAACATTTAAACATATGAGTAAAAACCATATATTTTGAGACATGAGGAAAAGAGAAATCTGGTAATGTTTTCTATAGAAAGTGGCACTTGCTTCAATGTTTCCTTGAAGGAAGGTAAAGATTATAAAAGGGGTTGGGAGGGTTGTAGAGTCTAATGATGCTCTCACAGGAGAAATATGGAATGCTGAATTTGTGTAGAACAACAGATCAGTTTGTCTGTACACAGAATAAACAAAGGTGGAGGATAGTGTAAAAGTCACAGAATTATGGGATTTTTAGATTTAGATCAAAAAAGGAACTTCAGGCAGTAAATCCAATTCAATTATTTTAGAAGTGGGGAAATTGAGGCCAAGAGAAGTAAAAAGAGATATCAAAGGCCACACCATTTTATTAGTGAATTTAACTATTAGTGTTATTTTAGTACTGACTGAGTCATAATTTAAGCCCTGAACAATGCTCTATACATCATAATATTCTATTTCTCTAATTCCCTGATAGGGTAATCTGGAATCATATATTAAAGATTTTTTACTCTAAATTGAAATGTTTCATTATAGATAGAATGTGAAGTCACTGAAAATTCATGAACAAGGTAGTAAAATAATCAAATTTGTGTTTTAAAAGGATTTTGGCATCTTGATGGGAAGGGTACTCAAAATAGAGAGATTGTGGAATAAAAGACTGCAATTAGTAATCTTTTGTAACCTATGGACCATCGAATGCCAATATTGTTCATACGTTCTTCTTGGCAAAGATGGTGAATGGTGATGGGGGTCTGACTTACTGTAGTATCCACATAGTAAAGATGAAGGGATGGAAGAGAAGGAATTATAATTGACAAGGAATGGTAATGATATAGTTTTGGAGGAAAGGAAAAGGGAAAAGAAAAAGATGACTATGAGGTTAGAAACCTAGATGATGGAAAGGGTAATATGTCCACAACAGAAACAGTGAAGTTAGGGAGAAGGGTGGTTTGTGGTGCAAACTACATTGTTTTGACATGTTGAGTTTGAGATGCCACTGGGCCATCTTGGGTGGGTCCTCCAAGAATTTATTGATTCAGAAACAGACGTCAGCAGGAATGATCCCTAGATGTAGAGTTATCTGGATAGGAGTGATCATTGGACCCAGGGGAGCAGAGAGGAACAGCCAAAAAATAAATCTTCTGAGAAAGCCATAAGCTAGGTTTGAATGAACTTTCCAAAATAACATCCATTGGAATGTTGAATTCACTCAAAGCTGTTGATGAGGACTTTAGAGACAGATGTATCCTCATTCCTACCCAACTTGAACCACGCAAATTAAGCCTTGAGTTCCACTGTACCATTCAACTCCAAACCCAGTCTCTGATTCTCTGCCATGTCTATATGCACAATTGTTTTTCATGTTGATTCTGTGGAACCTATCTGACTTTATTCACATTGTATAAGGGTGTGTTTCAGTTTTGCTTTTTGGACATATTGTTTGCATTTTTCATCTTCCTCTCTGCCAGTATGTGAAATCCTCTAGCAGTTACTTTCTGGCTTTCTTATTATCCCCAGCACTTAGGAGAGTGCCTGGCACAGAATAAGAATGTACTTAAGACTTATTAACTGATTGACTACTGTAAATCCTGCTTCTCTCCTAGAGGCCACACAAAGTCTGGTTAGCTGTTTCCTCCCACAAGATTTACATGCTGTACTTCTCTTTCAACTTTCCCTATCCCATTCCTCTGTCTTAAGCCCAATAGTCCCTTTTGCAAGGAATCTGACAACAACATATATATGGCTTCCATGATTACCCATGAGTTAACCTCCTTTAAGGTTATTAAAAGACAGCCTTGCTTAGCATCCTCAGTCTGAATTTTATCTTCCCTTTGCCTCAGAGAAGCAGTTCAGTGCCTCTTCATTTCCTTTTGCTTTTTCTCTTTCTTCTCTTCTTCATTATAACTCATCTTAATCCCAGAAAATCACCATCAATTTCTAGAAAGTTGTTCCATCTTTTATATTTGAAGACTAGAGAAGGAAAAAAAGGGAAGAGTTCCCAAATATCCTACTAAGCTATCCAATTTGTTATCTGATTCTGTGCTTTTGATTCAGGACTAACAACATGACTCACTAAATCCTGACTCAGTGTAACCCCTTTGCTACCATTGAACAGCTCCATTCAACAAGCATTAAGTACTCAGTATTTGCCAATCACTGTGCCAGACACTGGAGGTACAAATTAAGAAGTGAAATAGTCCTGACCTTCAAGGAATATATTTTGTACTATTATTAAAATAACACATTAGTCTATGATTTTCTCCCAATTTTGACTTCTACCTTAAAAATGAATTGCTGATTGCTGACCAGTCAGTTATGCCTAATGAATATGCCAATGCATATGGCATATGTAAATCTTTAATGAATCAAGCATCTCATTTCCACTTCAGGAAATTAAATATTCATGCAAAAGCTTATTCCATGAGTAAAATTCAATTCTCGGGAGTGGTTTTACACATTTGCAAGTCACAACTAAATTATGGTCCTTTGAAGTCCCCCACACTTTAATTTCCCTTTGGTATCAATGCTAGGTATTCAATAAATTTAATAGGAAACAATTAGAGCTAGATTAGATAAGCCCATATCCCTTGGGCTCCCAAAATCCTGGTAATGATTAGAAAAGATGAGAGCCTAGTAAGTAGATTACCAGAACAAATATTGTGTACAAAATTCATGCTCTTTTAGTTTTGGCTTCCATTTGAACGAAAAGAAAACAGTTCAGTTTAATGTTGGGGTTAAGTCTATATGATCCATCCCCAATATAATCTTTGTGTTTTTGTCTTTCCTTCCAGAAGATGCTATTCTTCTCTCTCTTTACCCTTTTCCTGTGGTAAATGGTCCAAATTGCCTTTATTCTGATGGCATCATTTTCCATATCCAGTCACACCTTCATTATTTCAAAGTGAATCTCATTTATGTTGTTAGGTAATAATGGTTTGTTTTGTTTTGTTTTTTAGAGAGAGAATATTTGAACTAGAATAACTGTACACATTAAGAGGGCCTGACCACAGAAAAAAGTCAATCCTTCTGCTGCCCCAAGAATGATCCCTAGTAACCACCATTCAAATTCAGTCTCTTTCAAATAGTCAAAAGCCTAAAGTTTCCATCTCTATATATCCTACCAACTACCTGAAGAGAAGATCAAATGGTCTTAGACATAAGATAAAAACTGGAAGGAAATTAGAATCCATTGCATTAATTTCCTCATTGTACAGATGAGTAACCAGAGGCACAGAGAGGATAAGAGAATTGTCCAGAATGCAATTACTATTCATTTGAAATTAGAATTTGAATCTAGTTCCTCTGACTCCTATCCCATGTCTTTATATTATATATGCACTAGATATACTACATTATTCTGAGTCCAATACTACAGATAGCACTACTGTAGAATAGGAAACGTTTTGTTCTTTTTTTTAATATTTTACTGTTCTCATTCCTGGAAAGTGGTTATGCAGTATTTTAAAATCCACCTACTTCTCATCACACTGTCAGCTCCTGGAGTGGGCCCAAATATGTTTTCACTGAGCCTATAGAAGATGAGATTATAGCTCAATACTTTTATTCAATTGCAAAAATCAGACAAATTTCTTCGACATGTACAGTAGTCTACAGAAGCATAAATATAAGTAATAAATAATAGAAGGATAGCCATTGTCCCAGGACTCTCTATAAATTTCTTAAAAATATGAATAGAATGAGGTAATAATGTTGATAACAATGTGAAATGTATACAGTGCTTTAAAGTCTCCAAATAATCTTATGATTGTTATAATGATATGTTACATACATTACAGTCCCATGAAGGACCACTGAAGTAGATGCTATTATTGTTCCCATTTTGTGGAGGTACTTGAGGCCAAACAAGGTTGAACATTGTAGTAAGGATTGTTCATTTATCAGGTGGCTCTGACAGATTTGAACCCAACTTGTGTTCACACTCAGGACAGTTCTCTGTTAGATGTAGTATTCTACCTCTCAAATAAAACTACCCACAGCTTAATTTTTGAAATCTCAAGGAACTGACAGATTGGTTTTCTAGTCATGGTTTTAAGAATCTGTTGCCTCAAGAAGGAGAACTAGAAAAAAAATTTCCCACCAACTCCAAGAGCCCCCTTGATAAGAAAGGAGGCACAAAGCTTCCATGAACTTCGTTAGTCTGAGCACAAGCAGCTCAGAGTACAGAGTTGCCCACAAGTGTGGGTTGAATGACTGTCACATGGTCCCAACATCCATAGGGAGGAGAACTGAATGGAATAATGTGAGCGAAGTCTCTGCCATTATATTTCAGGATGAAGAGATAAAGATTTTTTTTTAAAACTACTTAATGCCAGATTCAATAAGTCTTAGTCAGCTCAGGGCTATACAGGATTTTTTTTAACAAAGTGACTTTTCTACCCAGTAGCCTTTGTACTTCACAATAGTGGCTATTTTTAGGAATTCAGCATGTATTTTTCTCCATCTAAATCTGTTTGTGGCAATACTGTTACCTGGCTCATCCTATGGTATGTCTACGTGATAATGGAGGAGATAGTAGATGGGTTTTGGAGCTCCAAAATTTAAATCTGGGGACCAAAATATCTTCATATTTATCACCTTTTCTATGTTCTCCACTGATCCTTAGATTTGGAGCTCTCTTTCTCTCACTTCTCACATCCAATTAGATGACAAATCCTTTCAGTTCCTCCTCTGTCACATTCCTCCCATCCACTGCTTCTCTTCACCTACTCAATCACCACTGTCTCAGAGGTCTAATGCCTTTCACATAGACTGTTATAATAGTCTCCTAATTAATCTTTCAGCCAAGCTTCTCTCTTGTCCAAACCATCCTCCACCACAGATGCCAAAGTGGTATTTCTAAGACACAGACCATTTTTAAAGTGCTGCAGAGGCAAAGCAAAAATCTCTGGGTACTGCACTGCCTCCTCCACTAGCACCTCTATATTCCAGTGGCTCGCTCTGACCTCAATGATCAAATATAAAGTCTGCCATTTGCTATTTAAAGCCATTCTCAAGTTGCATTCAGCCTACATTTCCCATCTTATTATACATGATTATGCCTTTTCTCTATGGTTCAACTAACCTGGTCCAAAACCCCATACTTTATGTCTTCTTCCACGCCTTAGACATACGTCACCTCTACCTCTTAGAACTCAATGCCACCTCTTATATGGACAGTGTAACCCTGCATTCTGCTCACCTGAGTTTGTATAGCACAACTAGATCTTGCCGTTTCTTTGTTTTTTTTCTGAAATCATCCTGCTCCTCATCTCTTATAGAACAATAATATTCCATCACAATCAAATACCAAAACTTCTTTAGGCATTCGAAAATTTATGGGCATTCCCTCAATTTCATCCACATAACTTCATCTTGGGTGGTAGAAACTTATCTGAGTAGTGATGCCAGTTAATGAGATTCATCAACCTACAGAAATCAGGGCAAGAAAACTCTCCTGGATCAGAATCTCTCTGGCTTAATTTCTCTTTCATAAACTGGATTATTCTAAACTTTAATGATGGAATCAATGACACAGGAGTCACTAGATTAGCTTGGGTGAGTTTCTTTTTACAGGCTAAACAGAAAAGACTCAGCTTAGGCCTTGAGAGGGTTAGGAATGGGTAAAATTCCTCAGCTAAAATGAGAGAGATCTTTCTAAAAGCTAGAATGGAAAAGTAGAGAATTAATAATCAAATGATATAGCATTAAAATTAATTCTCTTCACCTCCATTGATTCCTGTGCTTTCTGATGATTTTAATAGGAATGACTATAGTATTTTGTCAAAAGTTTTTTTCTAAATCCATTGATATAATAATGTGATTTTGTTTTGCTGTATGTTTTTATATGGCCAATCATTCATATGAATTTCCTAATATTTAACCAGCTCAGAATTCCTAGAAAAAAATCCCATGTAGTTGAACTACATGATCTTTGTGATATATTGCTGTAATCTTGCTAGCTTTTTACTTAACATTTTTAAATGTTAATTAAATTAGTCTATAGTTTTCATTCTCTGTTTTTGCCCTTTCTAGGTGAGGTATCAAAACCATATTTCTGCCATAAAAGGATATTTTTCATTGACTTCTTGATATCTTTGACTTTTAGTTATTCCAGATTAATTTTTCTAGATAAATTTGTACCTTAATAAAATAATTTATATAGTATTGAGATCAATTATTACTTAAATTTTAGGTAATATTCACTTCCTTCTGATCCTTGTGATTTTTTTCCTCAGGGGCTCATATGTGGCTTATTTAATTTATTTTTCTGATATATCTATGTAAGTACTATATTTCATCATCCCTAGCTCTTTTCATTTTTTGGTATTGACATTTTTTTACTTTCTTTTTAAAAATAAAATTAATAAATTATTTTTTCTATTTTATATTATTTTTTCCTAAAAACCAGCTTCTCGTGTTATTAATTAGTTCAATACAATAGTTTTTTTTTAATTTCTAATTTTATTAATCTTTTTTTTCAGGATTTTAATTTTAATGTTTAATTGAAGATTTTTGACTTCTTGGTTTTCCAGGGTTTTGTTTTTTTACTTGCATGTCCAATTTATTGATCTATACATTTAGAGAGACAAATATTCTCACAAAGAGTGCTTTGACTTCATCCCAAAGATGTAGGGTATTATTTTGTTGAGGTAATTTTCTTTAATAAAATTATTGATTGTTTCTATAATTTGTTCTTTTTTTAGAATTAGATTATTTAGTTTCCAATTAATTTTAAATATATGATTCCATGGCACTTATTGCACACATTTTCATTGCATTATTATCTTGAAAGAGTACATTTAATATTTCTGCTTGCCTGTGTGCTTTTTATGTTCTAATATATGGTCAATTATTCTGAATGTGACATACAGCAGAAGAAAAAAAATATACTTTTTATTCTCATTTAATTCTCTTCAGATGTTTATCATTTCTAACTTTTCTAAGATTCTATCAAAATGTACAACTTTTTTCTTAATTATTTTTATGATTAGACATACACGGTTCTGAAAGGTGAAAGTTGAGAATCATTACCAGCAGAATTTTACTCTCTTTCCTCTTGTAATTCATTTAACTTGAGCTTTAATAATTGAGTCTTTTACTATTTGGTGCATACATGTACAGTATCAATATTACCTCCTTGTCTCTGGTACTTTTAGGAAGAGGTAATTTCCTTGATCATCTCTTTAATTAGGTCTATTTTTTTGTTGTGTTTTTTTTTTTTCTGAGACGATGATTGTTACCTTCCTTTTTTTACTTCAACTGAAGTATAATAGATTTTGCTCCAGCACCTTATTTAATTTGTGTGTATGTGTGTGTGTGTGTGTCTGTTTCCAGTGTATTTCTTATCAACAATATATTGAAATATTGTATTCTGGTTTCTAATCTATCCTATCTGCTTCTGTTTTATAAGTGAGTTTACCCCATTCACTTTCATAGTTATGATTACCAACTATGCATTCCATCCATCCTAATTTTCTATTTATATTTCTCTTTCTTTTCCCCTTCCCTTAAGTCTATTTTGCTTCTCATCACTGCCTTCTTTTATCTGTTCTCCTACTTATTATCCAGCCCTTTTCTTATCTCTTTCCCTTTCTACTTCCCCATTTGGTAATATAGAGTCCTATACCAAATTGTGTGTGTGTGTGTGTGTGTGTGTGTGTGTGTGTGTGTGTGTGTATGTGTCTTCCCTCTTTGAACTAATGGATATGAGAGTAAATTTCAGGCATTGCCTATTCCCCTCCCCAAATTTCCCACACACACTTTACTTGTTTGTCACTCTCTGCTGCTGCTTCTGTATTTTGTTCTTTTTCTCCATAGAAATTATCCAGGGTCAAGTGTTTGTGGATTTTGTTTTTTTGTTTATTTTTTGGGTTTTCTGCTGCTTGTTCTTCTTGCCACTAGCGGATTGGGTATGTTGATGTTGCTCCATGTTGATTGCTTTCTTAGCTTCTGTCTTGAAGGGCTTTGCCTTGGGAGTATCTTTTCTTCCCAGTCAGAAGCCTCAGTAAAGACAAGTAATGTGATATTCTTTGTGTAATGTGTTTTAAAGCATTTTGCCCTGAGGCTATCTTTCCAGCCCTTGCTGCCTCAGTTGTGTTCAGCCCTGTGCCTGCCCAGGCTCTGAGCTCTGCTGCTCAGGCTCTCTATTCTTCAGCCTTGGATCTCAAGTCAAGCCAAGGCCTAGCACTGCCCTCAGGGGTAAGTCTGTGGTGCTTTCATCCAGCTCCCAAGAATTTAGAGATTGTCTGGGCCCTTCCTGGGACTCTGGCATGGTAGATGGTGTGGGAGAAGGGTGATCAGCTTGCCCTTTAATAAATGCAGTTTCATCCTCTAGTGTGGGAATCCCCAAATACAACCTTTAAGGCTGTATTCTGTGGGAGATTTACTCATCAGATTTTGATTTATTCATCAGATTCTGATTTCTGACTTTTGAGATGATTTGTAATGATTGGTTGGAAGGAGATTCAGAAGTTCCTGCTACTTAGCTGTCATCTTAGCTGCAAAATCTTCCAAACACACTTTAAAAGCTCTTCAGTGTATTCTTTTTTTCATATAAGATAATTTTCCTCAGTCTACCTCTCCCTTCCTCTGATTCTAGAAAATTCCACTTTTTCCTCTCTTTTTCTTTTATTTTTGCTTCATCCCAACATAACTGACTCATGGAATGGAATGTGGGTGAATTCAAAAGAAATTATGAGGTGAAAGTTTATGTGAAACATTGTGTATATTCTCATATTCATTTGATGAATTGATTACTTTTGCTGAAATACTTTTGTTCTCTCTTACACTGGATATCTTGGTAGGGAGATAAAAGGAAATATTCAGAAAAAATGATGTAAACACAAATAAAAAATCAATGTAAAGGGGGCAGCTGGGTAGCTCAATGGAGTGAGAGTCAGGCCTAGAGACAGGAGGTCCTAGGTTCAAACCCGGCCTCAGCCACTTCCCAGCTGTGTGACCCTGGGCAAGTCACTTGACCCCCATTGCCCACCCTTACCACTCTTCCACCTATGAGACAATACACTGAAGTACAAGGGTTAAAAAAAATCAATGTAAAATTTTCCCCCAAAAGAAGTGCAAGATAAAGAGCACAATTTCAAAAATTTACTCTATATGAGCCAAACATCTCTGTTAGGAACATTGTTAGTTTGGCCCAATTAACCTGGTCTTAATGGGAATTTGACAAATTAAATGCTGGGAAGCAACTAAAGAAATGGAAGTAATAATTATACTTATTTTTAGTGGATTCCAATGTTTTTTAGATTCACTAATCATAATAATTCAAGTAGGAACAAGAAGAATCTCTTTTGGTCCATTTTACAGATGAGGATAAAAGAAGCATAGTCAGGAATACAGATATATTAATATTAATGTTGTTATGATGATAATAACAGATAGTTTGGAGAAGCAGATAAAGGTGTCAGGGCCAAATAGAGCTTTAAGTCAAAAGCCAGAGATTGACAAGCTACAGTGAGGAAAGGAGGGGGTAAAACACTCCTGGCTCTCAAACCCCTCCCCCTCTAACTGCTTCTGCTTCAGTTGGTAATGAAGACAGGAATAGGATTCTTCTGGTAAGTTTCTGATATGGCTGAAACCCCAATAATGTTCCTTTTCATTAATTTATATTCCTCTCAGGTCAGTTAGAGGAGATATAACAGCTAGCTATCTAACTGTTGAGGACAGAGGAGATCTTAAACTGGCAGCCAACAGGATTCAAACTAAATATACAGACTGAATTGTAAGTATCTTCCCAAATAATTATCAGGCACAGATTTGAAGGTAAAAAGTTATAATAGGAATTAACAAGGAAAATTAGAGAAGTTAATGAAGGTTTTAGGATAAAGGAAAGGTGACCCTGAACTGGTAAATTGATGCCCCCTTCCCTTCTCCTCACTGGAAGGGAGGAAACACTTAACTAAAACTGGCTCTCTTGCTATATATAGATAAATATCTTACTCTCTAATCACTAAATAATTATATAATTGTATTAATGAAGAATAGTAATAACACATAGGCTAACTCTATGAGTAAAAACCACTGGCTTAAACTACAATGGCCACCTCAGGAGAAACCCCAAGTCAGGAGAGACAAGCAGAGTGTCTGCTCACATCCACTCCCACAAATTAACTGTCCTCAACCCTTCTCAACTGCCCGTCACCCAAAGTTCTCCAGGGGGTCCCCTGGAATTCTGGGTGAGGCTCTCCCTGTGCCTTTGCAGGGATTCCATGCTTTGCATCTGCACACAACAATGTAGGGAAAAGAATACTAGAGCTAGCTGGAGTAAAAAGTTGCTTGGATATAATCCCATTTCTGCTATATTGCAGCTGTGTAGTCCTAGACAAGTACTTTCCCTTCTCTGACCTTCAATTTCCTCATCTATCTGATGAGGTATCTATTGGGGTTCCTCTCAACTCATACATTTAGTGAATATATGTTTTAGTAATATAGTAAGGGGCAGGATGCAAACATAAAGGATGGTCCCCTCATTCTAAATCTCAATCTGTCTTTTTTTGGACACTGTGGTCTCTTGAAATAGAGATTGTAAATGCTCTAATCTTAGAAAATGAAACTGAATAAGACATTATAAAACTACTGAACTAAAGACAGTAGGGAACAGTAGTTAAGATTGATTTAAAGTTGAATTTTATGAAATGCTAAATTTATTTTTTTAAAGAAAATAATCAATAAACTCTGGGCCTAAGAACCTGACAGATTCCTGGGAAAACAAATCATAGTGAAACTGGTTAATGAATTTTTGAAAAGGAAACATTGACAAAAAGACTCATGATAGTTCATCCATGACTAGTCATATTGCATTAGCCTTATCTTTTAAAAAACAATTATTGAATGAGCTGATCGATAAAATGCTAGAAATATAGATTGCTTTAGTTTCAGAAAAGAATACTATAAAGTATCTCATGATATTCTTGTGGACGAATTGAAGCTATGTAGGTTGAATTGTAAAATTAGAAAGATTTAAAACTAGTTATATGGTGGGACGAAGGCACAATCATAAATGATTCCAAACGGGAGGAAGTACTTAAGAGACTGCCCTGAGGATTAGTGCTTGGGCCTTTGTTTAATATTCTCATTCACAACTTGATTTAAAGCTAGAATGGCATGTTCATCATTTTTTCAGGTGCCAGGAAGTTGAGAAGGATCCAGAGGATATTGATGGATTAATTGGAGAATTGTGCTATATCTAATAAGATTAATTTTGGTAGTTTTAATTATAAAGTTTTACTTGGATTCAAAAATCAACTTCTAGAGAGCAAAATGGTAGTATCATGTTTAGACATCAGAATTTTTTATGAAAAAGATTGGGGGTTTTGGTGACCAATAAATTCAGTGTGAATCAGCAGTGTGATATAGAATCCAAATAAACAAGGAACTTAATGAGAATTGGGTTATAGTGAAAGGGCCATAGCTTTCAGAAATTTTATGGGCATACTCCCACTAAACATTAAGCTTGTTAGACCCCTTTTTTCAATATTATATTTAAGTCTGTACATTATAGTTTAACAACACTGGAAAGCTGAGGAGTGCCTGAAAGAAGAAAATTAGGTTAACTGAAAGTCTTGAATTCATATCATATGAGGATCAATTGAAGGATCTTTAGAGAGTTGGATTACTTCTCAGCCTTTTGACTAACATCAAGTGAAAAGATTTTTCCTTGGAAAGAGCAGAACAGTGGGTTTTCATGTGAAGAAGGGGTTCAATGTATGCTGAAAAGAACAGAATGAGGAACAATGGACAGAAATGGGAAATAAGTCAATTCAGAACTGATGTCCAAAAAATGAAATAACCTTTAAAGCTATACCAAAAAATAAAAAGGGGCAGCTTCAGAAAGTGTCTTCATTTATTTAGATGTCTTTAATCAGAGATGAAAAAGTCATTCATTTAATATATTATATCAAGGATTTCTCCTGAGTATGCATTGGACAGGATGGCAACTGTGGCCCCTACCCCCTCTCACATTTTGTTCTTCTGAGATCTTGTATGTATAAACACCGGGTGGTATAAACATTACTATATCCTATGCACAAATCCTGTAAATATATTTCCATATCAATTAAGAGTAACATTTAAACTATTTTTAAATGATTACCTTGACAAATAGAATTTTGTGAATTTTGTTTGGTTAATTTGTCTTTGAGTCATTCTTAAACCCCATAATGAATGCAGCAGGAAGATTTTGGCAACCCACCATCAATAACAAGTGGAAAACCCACGTGTCCTTCAACAGTCAGGCAACAATATTGTGGTTCTCTTCTAGATTAATGAAAATATTTAAAACATCATAAGATCAGACAACATGGAAGACAATTGATAGAGCCACCACCTCCAAACCCCACAAGCCATTATGTAAAAAGGAGAAGGACAGTCACATACGGACAAAAGGAATAATCTTCAGACATCAGCTGGAAATACTCAGGTACATACACTAAATTTGACTGTTTTGTTGCTTTCAAGCCTTGGCAGTCCTTTTGGAACTCTTGGTTTGTGCTGCATGTCTATCTCTTAATAAATACATTTTAGAATGAAAGGGAGGATAAAATGGAAGCACAACTTACTATTATGGCAATTCTTAGTTTGCTTCAAAGCTCAGCTCTAGTATCATCTCTTATATGAGAATTTTTCTGATCCCCTCCCCAGCTACTAGGACCTTTCCATAAAATTATCTTTTATTTATTTATGTTATATTTATATAATATGTAATGTATGTATTAATATTTATTTAACACAATAATTTATAATATGTACATATATTATTACCCAGTAGGAAATAAATTCACTGGGATCAAAACCTAACTCTTTTCATTTGGGGGAAGGCATTTGTATGCCTCCAGGCCTTAAATACCTCCTAGAGCAGGTTTGTAGATTGAGTGATTGAGTTTTTGATTCACTGAAGATCAGATTGCTCTCATCTAAATGATAATCTAACTACATCTCCCTCATCCTGTATAAAAAGTATTGTTTTGCCTATTAGATGTCATCTTAATTCAGTTTAACCTCATTTTTAACCTGTAGAGATATTTCTACACAAAATACAAGAACTCTCTCTAATAGGTTTCTGTTTCTACAAATTTTATAAACATACCATCTATGTCTTTATGGAAGCCACTGCTAAATTATTTGGGGTGACAGCTGAGAGACTAATTTCTTTTTCTTTTAGTGGACAGAATGTAATAAGAGGAATTTAGAGGTAAAGTACAACTCATCAAAATGAAATCTCCTGACTCATGTCATTGTGTCCTATATCAGTCATCCTAGCACAAACATGGTGGCAAAGGAGGGGGGCTAGAGATCACACATGTGTGTGAATAAATTCCTTTTCCTCATTTTACAGGTTAATAAACTAATAAATATCTTAGACTGTGTGTCCATAGTGCTAAATATGAATCTTAGGAGTAAAACAATCTAATTCTTTTGACTGGATCATGATGCTCTGATATGGTGATGAAGCTGTCACATCATCCATTCTCTACTGTGATGTAAAGCACACCATATTCCTTTCTGATAGACTTGTGCCCACTGAGCTCATAGAAATCTTTTATTACAAGTGCATTCAAAGCTTTGGGACCCTCCTCTAGAACTTTGCATGAATGAATGGATGAATAAAGTATTTATTAAGCACTTATGTAATTCCAAGGAGATGATGAAAAATAGTTGTCTCTCAAGGAGCTCACATTCAAGTCAAGGAGGAGACCACACATACAGATAGTTTCAATTGTAAGTTAAATGAAAAAGTGTTCTGGTCCTTAGAATACAACAGCAAAGTAGATGGTTAGTTATGTTTTTTAATATCATTCTTGCTGATAAAATTGTGTCAGTTTCTGATGTTGAACCATTTGACACTGCTAAAGACTTTAGGGACAATAACTCTATTTTCCTGGTTTTCAGTAGCTGCGGCTGTAGCACCTGAAGAACCAGACATCAAACAGATATCAAAACAGACATTTTAGAAACATTCTTCCCAAAATTCTGGGCTGTGTCAAAAGAAATCCAGTGGTCAGATAGAGGTGGTATTCTAATTTGCCCTGCATGAACTGCCTTTTTTCTCTCTCTCTCAGGGTGACCTACTGCTTCAGCTAGATTGGCTCACTCCTATAAGTGTCAATTGGTTGGAATTTGCTGGGGATGAGTTGCCACTTATTCAAAGCATTTGCTTCAGAGCATCATGCAATGGGGGACTGTGCAAAAAACAACAACAACAACAAAAAACAGGACAAGTGCTCTGGAGGGATCTGTTGCTCTCAGTACTCTAGTGCTTATCTGTCTCTTCTGTTAATATCAATAGGGCATGGAGACTAGGCATTGGGCATTCTTTGCTCATGCTAAGCAAATTGGCCATCATTTTCTTTCAGTCACACATTTCTTCATTGACTGACTTTATGGAGCTTCTCCAGCAAAATCTCTCCTTTGTTTTATATGGTAAACTACTCATATCTAGCACAGGGTTCTATGTATAAAACTGGCTGATTATAGCTTTAAAACTATGAAGAGAGTGGAGCACTCCAAAGCAGTGTGTCATAATGGCATATTTGGCTAATTTTGCTTTTTGTTAAGTTCCCTAGTTTTTGCAATTTTGAATAGGTGATGAGATTGGGATGAGATTGCACCTAAAGCTTTGGGCAATCTTATTGCCCCAGATCCATATTGCTGAGCCTATGGTCTGCATGCCACAGTGTTCTGGAGGGAGCTGCTCCATTCCCCTTCTCCATGCACACCTGAGGACATTGCCCACATGACCCACTCCTCTGCCCAGCAGTCTAATGGGAGTGTTTCCTCCCTCTACGGACTGGTGTAAGGCAGGGGGCTTATGTGTGGCAGGAGGGTTGCAATTTGGTCACTAGGCCTCTAAAAGTTTGCCCTTACTGCTAATAGATACCTCATTTAGCCAACAGTATCCACTTAGAATGAAATGACCCCACAGTACTCTGAATGTGGCCTGAGACCAGCTACTGCCCTTCCATAAGTGGTTTTTGACTTTTGAGAAAGTAGAATTTGGAGAATATGACAAGAGTGTGGAATTTTCCCTCTTTAAATCATTGGACTTATATAGCGCATAGAGAGCTTTTCATTAAAGAACACATATACAGAGAATGCCATAATGGGTTATTTTCAATTAAGGAATCATATTTATTTTCCTGCTCCAAATCATACCCCAATCATTTGAAAATCAAAGAATTCATCGTCCCTGAAAATATTTTACATGGCTTTTGGAAAATTATTTCACTAGCACTGGCTCTGAACATTTTTTTATTTAATTGATTTTTAAATTTTTTTTCACTCCAATGATGAATTAGATTCACTTAAAGGCATATATGACATATTTTTCAAAATTTCAAAGATCTAAAATACTAGAAAGAAAAGAAGAAATAATAAAATGAAATTTCAAAGCAATACATTTAAAGTTCTCCACTTGGATAAAAAAATCAATATGCAAGTTGAGAAAGTAGGAAAACCTCCTTTGGTAAGATTTGATAAGAAAAGTGCCATAGAGGTATAGAGACCTGCAAGATGACCATCAGCCTGAAACCTGTCTACAATGTTGCCAGCTGCCCAAATGATGCCAAGCAAAAGGTGACAGAACTTAGAAGAGAATCTAACACTTCTATCTCTACATCAGTTGCGCTTTTCAGTGAACCACACTGCCTCTTATATAAAGAATTTTTTTTACAGAATTGCTTCTAAGAATGATTTGAATGAGGAAGTATATACAAAACAGTTTGCAAAAGTCTTAGTTCTCTATTGATGTTAGTGATTATCAGTCCAGCCTGTCACCCCTACTAGAAGGAGGAAAAAACTGAGCAAAATATATTGATGATGTTCGTGGTGGGTGGGTGGTGGGGGTAACAGACCGATTCAGATTAAAGTTAAGATCCATGGTATTGGCATCAAAAAACCTAGACTTGAATCCCACATACTAAGTCAACTTGGGGCAACTAGGTGGTACAATGGATAGAGTACCCAGCCTGAATTCAGAAAGATTCATCTTCTGAGTTAAAATCCAACCTCAGACAATTACTAGCTGTACAATCCTGGTCAAGTCACGTAATTCTGTTTGCATCGGAAATGAGAAACCACCGCATTGTCTGAATAGGTCTGAATAGACCTAGAGTTGGACATGGCTGAATAAAGATTTTAAAAAATCAACTAGTGATGTTATCTTTTGGCAGTCTCTATACATCTCTGAGTTTCAGAATCTTCATCTTTACTTGATAACAATAGTACCCATTCTCCCTGCTTCGCATGTTTGTTAAGAGAAAAAAGCTGTGTAGTATTTATAGTTCTTTCAGTTGTCCTTCATGAGACAGAAATGTGAGGCATGTCACCATCCAGGACCTCCTCTTCTGGATAAATGTAATGACCTTCCTTAAAATTTTCAGCAAGAATAGATCACAATATTGTAATGTAGGATCTGACCAGAATATACTGTAATAATGTTGTTCCTGGCAGATTGCTTAAGTCACAAATCTTTCATTTAATACCTTCTCTTATTATGGAATAGTATCCACACTGCAAGCAGTTATCCTTAGTTGGGCCTTCCCTGAGTTCCTTTCAGGACATTAGCCTATGGTGACCTTAAGTAGAGATTAGTGGAAAAGGATTTGAAATCTTAAATACCAATAATGCCATTTTCCCAGCAAGCTACGTAGCATGGACAGCCTACAAAGCATTTCAGATCTCTCTCACTGGACTTGTTCAGACAAACACGAGATAACCAATGGTTGGGTATGATGCAAAAGGGATTATTCCTCTAAGTTGACTCAGTGCCTCTGGAGGCTTTTCCAACTCTGTAATTATGTGGTTTCTGGTTTATTCTCAAGTTTTTGCTTCCAAAGCATCTTCCAAGAACATTCATTAAAAGGAATTAAATAGGTTACCAATAGATTTGTTGGAAAGAACATTAGATTTGTAATAAGAAAGCCTGTGTGTCAGTCCTGATACACTTCTTATCAGTTGGCTCTGGGAAAGTCATTTAAATACCTCTCCTAAGAGCCTTAGTTTTCATACCTCTAAAATGATACAGAATATTTGTGCTACCTGTTCATCAGGTATTATGAGCATATTAAAAAAAGAAAGAATGCAGTACTTTTTGGAAGTTACAGATTTCTATATAAATGCATCTGTGGCTAAATGTAGTTGAGATGCTAAAAATGCCCCTTTAATTTAGTGTGCTCCAGTGAATTGGCAAGATTATACTTAATGCAAAACTATGTTCAAATATAACCCATTTTCAGAGAGAGTTAAGCCATGTTTATCCACTGGGAGGGATTTTTTTAAAAAAGAAAATATTTGAGTAAGAAGCTTGCTTTAAGGGATAGAAGAATGTATTTTTCCAACTTTAGAAACCACTCAAAATTCATGAATTCTGCATCTGACCTAGCTAGGACCTTTTAACTTATGTCTTCTTTTACCAGGAGGACCTGTAAGGAAGATGTAGAAAAAGAGGGGTATCCTATTTTTAAAGGAAAGCATCAGATCCAGCCTGTCATTCATAAAAACATTCAGATATATCCAGGATCTTTTCCCCTGTACTAGTTATTTTGTATTTATGCCCCCCCCCGACACCTTTTTTATGTAGTCTTGGTATTCATGTGCATCACAAAAAGAACTGAGCTATTTAATGGCATAATGAAAAAGAAAAACCTACAATTTATTTTAGCAAGGAAATATATTCCTATTCCTTATATCTTCTCATTAAGAAGAGTGTATTTTTTTAAATGTGTTATCCATACCCAAAAAAGGCTTCACACATAACCTTTTAATTACCTAGTAGCTCATACTCTTTTAAAGGCTGTGAATTCTCATAACATTAGCTTGCTATCTATATTCTGTGAAGGGAAGAGAGGTGGCTGATGAATCTGTTGGACAATTGATTAAAGCCAATTGATATGCCACAAAAATGTGCAATACTCCTAAGCCCTTGGATGAAATGAACTGATTTTCAGTTCTTACTTCAAGATTGTGTCCCATTCCCATTTCCGAAATCATAAGAAGTCTATACATGTCTTTCACCTCAAGGATCACTCAAAGGCAAACATATCATTGCCCAGAAGCCCATTCATCAGTCACTGAGTATGGAGAGAATGAGTATAGACATCAGGAGGCCAGCTCAGAGCTCAGATAGATCTCATTTCCAATTATAGCAGTGCTTCAAAAAGGAAATCTTGCCACAGTGAAGTCCAAATATTTCCTCTGCTGATCAAAGCTCTTTGGTCAGACTTCCATATTGCAAATCAGCCTTTCAAAAACTGTTTGTTAGGCAAAAACCCCTTGCATTTCTGGCACTTTTCTTATGTTTTCATTCCCAAGTGGTATAAATGTGACCATATTACATGAGACCACCCAGATGCTAGGAGAGGAGTTTTTATGTGACCACCTGGATGGTGACATCTGGACCCAAAACCATTGACCTAAAACCAGATCTGAAGGACAAGCTCTCATTGTGGTAAAAGTTGCAGAAACTGCCTAGGGGCTCAAAGTTGCATTAAAAGGGATTTTAAATGAGGTGATACTAAAAAAGTACCAAGCAGTGCCCAAATATTATAATGCAGGAAATCAATTAAACAAATATTAAAAGAAATCCCAATAAAAGACCCAGGAATATTTTCCTGTTAAACTTAGAAAGCTCTGATTTTGACTGAGTAGAAAAGTTTCTAAACCTGATGTTTCCTTATTTTATTTTTGGCCAGCAGGTGGGGAGATAGGGCCCTCCCAAGAATCACCCCTCTCAACTTGAAGTCAATTTACTGGAATATTTTTTATTGTATTTCATTTGTTCCTGGAAAATAGGATTTAAAAAAAAGATAATACCAAGATTTAACTTTAAGAAGCAAAATGCAAAATAAAACTAAAAAGAAGATAAACAAAAACCTTGCAAGCCTTGTTCTATGGTTAATAATCATTTTGCCTACTATATTATACGTTCTTCCAATTTCTCTCTCTCTCTCTCTCTCTCTCTCTCTCTCTCTCTCTCTCTCTCTCTCTCTCTCTTTTCTCTCCCTGTCTGACACAAAATAGTGCTGTACCCTTGACCTCTGTAATTATTTCTTCCCTAATAGATTGTAAGACCCCTGAGTATGTGGAATAGTTCTTGCTTCTATTTCCAATCCCAGTGGTTAATAAAATGCTGGGCACATAGTAGATACTTAGTAGATATTTATTGATTAGCTTATTGTTTGATGTCTTATCAGATATGATGATGAGCATACACACACACACACACACACACACACACACACAAAAATGGCCTTTTCATCTCATTTGCAGTAAAGTCACAGAATACAAGTCTATAAAATTTGTCTATCTTTATGAGTAAGAGGTTGTGAGATAATTAAGACCTTAAGTTATTTATAAAAACTGAAGTAGCTTTTGTTTTTCTTTTTAATGATATTTTAAAATTATTTTATTAATTTTCAATTACTTATAAAATTTTTAACATTCATTTAAATAAAATTTTGAGTTACAAATTCTCTCCTTTACTCCAATCTCTCTTTTTATTCACTTTTTCTGTCTACCATTGTATAAGGGAATTCTTTGTTCTCTTTGAGTTTACAGTTGTGAAAGGGAATTCTTTTTTTTAATGGTTTGACTAAAATATATGAAGATTATAAATAATAGTGTGGTTGTCAATTCAAAGTATTATTGCTCAAATTGAAATTACTTTAATTGCTTTTATGTACAAAAGAGGTGGAAAGAGTGAAAGCAGAGAAATATAAAATGTAGAGAAGACATTAGCTTATCTAACTAAATATTGCTCTGGTGCTCAACTCAGTCAGGACTTGTTGACCTTCAACATGAATTAAACTCTCTCCAGAAAGCAGGAAGGGAAAGCCAGCTATCCATGCACCCAAATTCCCTCCAAGAGGCAGGTCAAAAAATTACTCTAGCTGAAGGAGATTCTTGAGGCTGACTTCCCTCTTGAAGTCCAACTCCATCCTGAAGCCAAATTCCTTCTTGTAGTCAACTTCCTTCACTAGCCCAGAAATTCAGGGCCTTTAATAGTGGATTCTTGCCTCTTCCCCTTTTCACAGGGGCCAATCAGAGCTTCAAAATTGTCTAGCACTGCCCACAGGGAAGTGTTTGTGGAAACCAGTTATCACCTTCTGGAGGGGTGATTACTCATCAAAAGGGTGCACATAGGATTCCGGGTTAAGATGGCGGCAGAGTAAAAAGCAGCTGTTTGACCTCTCCTAACCCACGCATATAGGACTCCTCAAGAAGACATAAAAACAAATCCAGATGAATGAAGGGACCCTACGACAGGGCGCAGCATTAAAGGTATGTGGGTTTGGGGCATTTCCATGCTATAAATGGGTGAAACATCTCTCACTAAAACGTGGGCTAAGCAGCCCCCTACCCCCTACACACCACCTACAGTGCCAAAGCCAGAGCAAAAGAGTTAGAGCAAGTTTGGGGTACCCATTAAGTCACTGACAGCTCAACAGGGCCTGTTCCTGAGAGCAGGAAGACTTAAGACCCCAAGAGGCTAAAGAACGCACGGACTTTGAACACGGATTTTGAGGGTGGGTGAACTCAATTCACCATTATAGTATTCACTATTATAGTAATTAGGAGAATTATTCATAGGGAGAGGTTGGAATACTAAATGGTCTAAGATGATGTGGGGGTGGGAAAGAGAGGGGTGAATAGTAAAGGACACCAAGAGAAACTTGAAAGAATAAGAAAAATAGGATATTCTATTACACACAAAGAGGGCATGGGAAGGGGAAGGGATGAATACTATTATAAGAAGGAGAGGAAAAGAGCATTAAGAGGTAATATTTAAACCTTACTCTCAGTGTAATTAACACTGAGAGGGAGGAGTAGCTATATCCATTGGGATATAAAACTCTATCTAACCCTACTGAGAAAGTCAGAAGGGATAAAACAAGGCGAGCAGGGGAGTGGGGAGGTCAAAAAAGGGAGGGAAGAAAATGGGGGAGGGAATTCATTAGGCCGTAAAAATAGAAAGCGGGGAATAATATGGGAGAGGGTAGAAAGGGAAGTAAATCAAGGGAAAGAACAAGGGTTACTGGCTTAAAGCAAATAACTGGTTTGAAAGGAAATAGTGTAAGAAGAAGAGATAGAACTAGGAGAGGATACCAAAATGTTGGAAAATATACAATTGATAATTATAACTCTGAATGTGAATGGGATGAACTCACCCATAAAAAGGAAGCAAATAGCAGAGTAGATTAGAAATCAAAATCCTACCATATGTTGTCTACAAGAAACACATATAACATATACAAGTTTAAGGTAAAGGGCTTGAGCAAAATCTTTTGGGCATCAAATGAGAAAAAGAAGGCAGGAGTGGCGATCATAATGTCTGACAAAGCCAAAGTAAAAATAGATATGATTTAAAAAGACAGGGAAGGTCATTACATCCTGATAAAAGGCAGTATAGACAATGAGGAAATAACAGTGCTCAATATGAATGCAACAAATGGCATAGCATCCAAATTCAAAAGGAGAAACTGGTAGAATTCAAGAAGGAAATAGATAGTAAAACCATACTAGTGGGAGATCTAAATATTCCTCTTTCAGTCTAGATAAATCAAACCAAAAAATAAATAAGAAAGAGGTAAGAGAAGTGAATGAAGCCCTAAAAAGTTAGATTTAATAGATATGTGGGGAAAAATACATAGGGACAAAAAGGAATACAACTTCTTTTCAGCTGAAAATGGTACATTCACAAAGATTAACCATGTAATAGGGCATAGAAACATTGCAAACAAATGCAAAAATGTAACCTTCTCAGATAAAAATGCAATAAAAATAGTAAATAGTAAGGGCACCTGGACAGGTAAATCAAAAACTAATTGGAAATCAAATAATATTATTCTCCAAAACCAGCTAGTCAAAGAAGAAATCATAGAAACAATCAACAATTTCATTGAAGAGAATGACAATGATGAGACATCCTACCAAACTCTGTGGGATGCAGCCAAGGCAGAACTCAGGGGGAAATTTATATCCTTGAGTGCATATTTTAACAAATTAGGGAGGGCAGAGATTAATGAATTGGGTATGCAACTCAAAAAATTAGAAAGCGAGCAAATTAAAAATCCTCAGATGAAAACTAAATTAGAAATACTAAAAATCAAGGGAGAAATTAATAAAAGCGAAAGTAAAAGAACTATTGAATTAATAAATAAGACTAGAACCTGGTATTTTGAAAAAAAACAGATAAAATAGACAAAATACTGGTCAATCTAATAAAAAAAGGAAAGAAGAAAACCAAATTGACAGTATCAAAGATGAAAAGGGAGACCTCACCTCCAATGAAGGGGAAATTAAGGCAATGATTAAAAATTATTTTGCCCAATTATATGGCAATAAATATAGCAATCTAGGAGATATGGATTAATATTTACAAAAATGTAAATTGTCTAGATTAACAACAGAAGAAATAGAATACCTAAATTATTCCATATCAGGAAAGGAAATTGAACAAGCCATTAAAGAACTCCCTAAGAAAAAATCGCCAGGGCCTGATGGATTCACAAGTGAATTCTATCAAACATTCAAAGAGCAACTAATCCCTATACTATACAAATTATTTGATATGATAAGCAAAGGAGTCCTACCAAATTTCTTTTATGACACAAATATGGTACTGATTCCAAAGCCAGGGAGATCAAAAACAGAGGAAGAAAACTACAGACCAGTCTCCCTAATGAAAATAGATGCAAAAAATTTTAAATAGAATACTAGCAAAGAGAGTCCAGCAAGTGATCAAGAGGATCATCCACCATGATCAGGTGGGATTTATACCAGGAATACAAGGATGTTTCAACATTAGGAAAATCATCCACATAATTGACCATATCAAAAATCTAACAAACAAAAATCACATGATTATCTCAATTGATGCTGAAAAAGCCTTTGATAAAATATAGTACCCATTCCTATTGAAAACACTAGAAAGTATAGGAATAGAAGGGCCTTTCCTAAAAATAATAAACAGTATATACCTAAAACCATCAACAAACATTATGTGCAATGGGGATAAATTAGAAGCCTTTCCAATAAGATCAGGAGTGAAACAAAGATTCCCATTATCACCTCTATTATTCAACATATTGCTAGAAACACTAGCAGTAGCAATTAGAGAAGAAAAAGAAATTGAAGGTACCAAATAGGCAATGAGGAGACTAAGCTATCACTCTTTGCAGATGATATGATGGTCTACATAAAAAATCCTAAAGAATTAATTAAGAAGCATATAGAAATAATAAACATCTTTAGCAAAGTTGCAGGATACAAAATAAATGCACATAAATCATCAGCATTTCTATATATTTCCAGCACAGCACAGCAGCAAGAGGTAGAAAGAGAAACACCATTTAAAATCATCCTAGATAATATAAAATACTTAGGAATCTACCTACCAAATCAAACACAGGAATTGTAGGAAAACAACTACAAAACACTCTCCAAACAATTAAAACTAGATCTAAACAATTGGGAAAATATTGATTACTCATGGGTAGGATGATCTAACATAATAAAAATGACCATTATACCCAAATTAATTTACCTATTTAGTGCCATACCTATCAAATTACCAAAAAACTTTTTTACTGAATTAGGAAAAACTATAACAAAGTTCATTTGGAATAACAAAATATCAAGAATATCAAGGTAAATTGTGGGAAGCCGTTCGATGTATTAAAGCCTTTGGAGAAATAGGATCAAATTTAGGGTCTGTTATCTGGATTCCCTACATGACCAATCCAGACTGAGGCAGTCTTTGTGTTTGGTTCTGGTCACCTGAGCCCCAAAAAGCTCTGGTACCAGCAGGTAGGTTAATCCAAAATCAACCTGATCCCTCCAAGAGGCTATTAGGAGTCATTTAGAGAAACAGAGTCTGTAACAGATATTTTATCTGGATCCCATTACAAAATCATCAGCAAGTAAAACTGTGTGTATGATTTTTCTGCACTACATGTCAGGAATGCAGACAGAATGGGCCATCTAAGATAAAAATCTGAGGCTCCTCTTTTGACTCAGTTTTGATCCCCGCCTTTCTTAGAACTCCTATTGGAAAACTTTGAAGTGGCAGACCAGCATCCACTGAGTTAATGATTCCTCTCCTTGATAATTAAGAAGCCTGAACCCTAACAAACATTACTTAAGATAAGACTGCATACTTAGATAAGTATGGTGCTTTTAGTCTTGACTTTATTTGTCCAGGTGTCTATAATCCTGGAAGATAGAACTCAATAAGTGAGCATCTCCATAAAAATATTTCCTCTCCCAGAATTATCCCTACTAATTGATGGTTGGAATTTGGCCATTGTCTTGGTAATTACACCTTTACTCTTTAGACTTTAATGGGTTATGTATGATCTGTTACCCCTTCATAGCTGTGACTCTTTCTTTGTGTTCTTTGTTTGAAATCAGTATATAATAAACACCCAAGCCCACAGAATTTGGGACAGCATGGGCTAACCACTAGTCTAGTTGTTCTCATTTTCTTTCTCCTGCCTTAACCATCCTATGCCACCACGCCGCTCTCGACCCCAAAAAATCATATAGAGGCATGGCTCCCTAAGGTAAATAATGAAAAAAAAATGTAAAAGAAGGGGGCCTAGCAGTACCAGATATTAAACTATACTATAAAGGAGCAGTAATCGAAACAGTATGGTACTGGCTAAGAGATAGAAGGGAGGATCAGTGGAATAGACTTGGGGTTAATGACATCAGCAAGACAGTGTATGATAAACCCAAAGAGCCCAAATGTGGGACAAAAATCCACTATTTGACAAAAACTGCCAAGAAATTTGGAAAACAATATGGATGAGATTAGGATTAGATCAACATCTCACACCCTACACCAAAATAAATTCAGAATGGGTGAATGACTTGAATATAAAGAGGGAAACTATAAATAAGTTAAGTGAACACAGAATAGTATACTTGTCAGATCTCTGGGAAAGGAAAGAATTTAAAACCAAGCAAGAGTTAGAGAAAATTACAAAATGTAAAATAAATTATTTTGATTATATCAAACTAAAAAGCTTTCATACAAACAAAAACAATGTAGGCAAGATCAGAAGGAAAACAATAAATTGGGAAAAATCTTTATAACAAAAAACTCTGACAGGGGTCTAATTACTCAAATATACAAGGAGTTAAATCAATTGTTTAAGAAATCAAGCCATTCCCGAATTGATAAATGGGCAAGAGACATGAATAGGCAATTTTCAGATAAAGAAATCAAAAGTATCAATAAGAACATGAGAAAGTGTTCTAAATCTCTCATAATTTGAGAAATTCAAATCAAAACAACTCTGAGGTATCACCTCACACATAGCAGATTGGCTAAAATGATAGAAGGGGAGAGTAATGAATGTTGGAGGGGATTTGGCCATACTGGAACATTAATCCATTACTGGTAGAATTGTGAACTGATCCAACCATTCTGGAGGGCAATTTGGAATATCCTCAAAGGGCTATAAAAGAATGCCTGCCCTTTGATCCAGCCATACCATTGTTGGGTTTGTACCCCCAAAGAGATCATAGATAAATAGACTTGCATGAAAATATTTATAGCTGCGCTTTTTATGGTTGCAAAAACCTGCAAAATGAGGGTATGCCCTTCAACTGGGGAATGACTGAACAAAATGTGGTATATGCTGGTGATGGAATACTATTGTGCTCAAAGGAATAATAAACTAGAGGAATTCTATGTGAATTGGAAAGACCTCCAGGAATTGATGCAGAGTGAAAGGAGCAGAGCCGGAAGAACATTGTACACAGAGACTGATACACAGTGTTAAATAGAATGTAATGGACTTCTGTACTAGCAGCAATGCAATGACCCAGGACAATTTTGAGGGTAAAGGTAAAGAACTCTACCCACATTCAGAGGAAGAGATGCAGGAGAGGAAACATAGAAGAAAAGCAACTGCTTGAACACTTGGGTTGATGCAGACATGATTTGGGATGTAGACTCGAAACTACCACACCAATGCAACTATCAACAATTTGGAAATAGGTCTTGATCAATGACACATGTTAAAACTAGTAGAGATGCATATCGGCTATGGGAGGGAGGGAAGTCGGGGGATGGGTGAAGGGGAAGGTAAGAGCATAAATCATGTAACCATGTTATCTCTTCTAAAAATAAATATTAAGAAATGTTAAAAAAATTGTGCACATATTCCTGGCTGATTGAGTTTCTGAGGGTGTGAATTCTCTAAGTGGTTTGCAGCTCCTCCACCTAGTTCAAACTTTTGTCAAAAGGTAGACAAAGGAAAGTTAATCCTGTCTTCACAATCTAGTGAGGTACTCAGTAGTGGTTCTTAAGTTATTGTTAACCAAAGTGTTAACTCCAACTAGGCAAAGAGGATAAGGGATTCCCTTTCACAAATGTAAACTCAAGGAGAGCAAAGAATTCCCTTTTACATCTGTTACCCAGCTCAGCTGTGACTCTAAGAAGCAACCACATCCTGTTACATTGTCTGGAAGATGGGATAACCAGGTTGAAGACAATTGACAGGCCTTGGACCAGTCGGTAACTTAAGCAAATATCTACTCCAAGAATATGAAGACTTCCTCCAACAAAGTGGATAAATGAGAACAATCAATCCGTTCCAATGTTGGTGCCTGAAGCAGGTATCATAGAGTACCTAAATATTGGTAAGATTTGAAAGACACAAAGGTCATTGTCTGAACCTTGTCCCTGGACTTTGATGACTCTGGAAGGGAGAGTAAGACAGAAAACTATGTGCAATGCTAATTTACTTAAATTCAGTTTATGCACAAAACAAGACATCACCCCATGGTGTCACAAGTCTTCTGAAATGAAGAACAAACCATATAATGTGTGAAGTCATGCACAACAAACTCCTATACTAGCCATGTTGCAAAATGAAGCATATACAGAAGAAAAATGAACAAAGTTTTTTAGTTATATTTCAATCTATACTCAGTTCATTAGTTCTTTCTGAACATGGTTATTTTTCACCAAGTCCTTGGAAATTGTCTTAGAACATTATCTTATCAGAGTAGCTAAGGGAAATGGTGGCTTAGTAGCAGCAATAGCTGCTGACAATCTTTCCAAACCCATCTTTAAAAAAATACCACAAAATAATGAGTCAAAAAACAACAGCAAGATGAGAGAAGGACCTTGAATACAACATTGTGGGTAGACAGTCAATTTTCATAGAATAAGGAAGAACCAAAAGGAAAACTAGATACAAAAGAGTGCTTGTAGACCATCCCCCACCTACTGCACCAGGTTCTGGACTGGGACATAGGTCAACTTCAGGATCCCAGGACCTGGGCTACCCCATAAAAACAGCACCTTACACTCACCACCTTGAAATCCCAGGCCCTGACACAAGCTTGCAGCAAGGCTCAGAAATCCATAGCTCTTGGTCCTTTCAAGCCTGTGCTTCAGTGATATCCTTGCCAGGGCAAAATAGTTCACTTTGCCAAGCCCTGCAAGCCAGCAGCAGAGGAGATAGAATCATCAGCTTCCACTTTTCCCAGTCTATAGGCAAAAAAGTTTTGGAAAATGAGCAAACATGAAAAGTTACTTCTAGCCCTAGAAAATTTCTGTGAGGACAAAGAATGAAACAAAGAGTCAGTAGGGGGCTGTAATATCCAAGCAGTCATACAAAACTTCAAAGAAAAATCGAAATTGGTCGCAAGTCCTAGAAGAAGTCAAAAAGGAATTCAAAAATCAAATACAACAGGTTGAAGAAAAATGGGGGAAAAGGAAAGAAATGAAAAAAAGAATATAATAGCTTAAAAACCAAAATTGATTAACTGGGAAAAGAGGCACAAAGATCCAATGAAGAAAAGTGTTTGTTTGTTTGTTTGTTTTTTAATAACAGAGTGGCTAAAGTTTTCACAGTTGATCATCCTTACAATATTACCATTACTATTTGGAATTTTTACGTGGTTTTGATCAATTCTCTGTCTCAGTTCATATAAATCTTCCCAGATTTTTCTCAAACTATCCTGCTTATTTTTTTCATATACTACTACACTATTCTATCACAACTTTCACTCAATTAATGTGCATCCCTTCAATTTCTAATTCTTTGCCACCACAAAAGGAACTGCTGTGTGTGTGTGTGTGTGTGTGTGTGTGTGTGTGTTTGTGTGAGCATGTATAAATAGGTCTCTTTCTTTTTTTAATTCTTTAGGATACAAATCTAGTAGTGATTTGCTGGGTCAAAGTTACCTTTGGACACAGTTCCAAATGGTTCTTTAGAATGGTTCTGTGAAAAGGGAATCCTTTGTTCTCTTTGCCTAGTTGAAGTTAATACTTTGACAATAACTTAAGTACCCCTACTTAGTACCTCATTAGATTGAGACAACAAGATTAGCTCCCCTTTGTCTACCTTTTGATTGAATCAACACAAGATTGAACTAGGTGAAGGAGCTCACAAACCCCTTAGTGAGATCACACCTTAATTGATGCTAGGTGAGAAATCAACAAGATACATGGAGAACTCCATCTTTTTCCCCAAACTCAAACATCCAGAAACTTAAGAGTTCACATACTCAGAAAGGCATGAATCCAAAGGTGACAATTCAGACAATTTAGAAACTATGACTAGCCCCCAAGAAAAGGGGCAGGGACAGAAACCACCATAAAAGCCATGAAAATCCCTGAGCAATCAGTCTGGTGAAGGTGACTCTAGTGAAGAGTGTCTCCTGGAGATAATCTTCCAAGGAACTTCACTAGAGACTGTGGCTTAGACTGAGGCTTGGATTGTGGCATCAGTCTTGGATTTTGACTTCTGGACTACCTAGTTGAGTGAGTGAAATGGACTGACAACTTTCCTAGTTTCCCAAGAGACTAGCTTCCATCGTGGAGGAGGCCTGTAGTTACTCACTACCCACCTCCTGCCTGAGGACTAGTATAGGTATTTTCTCTAACCTCTCTCATATTTCTCTACCTTATTGTTTCCCACTCTATTTTTGTAAATAAACTTCTGACTTGAGATATAATAACTCCAGCAAATCATGTTATTTCACATAATTTAAGTCCAACCACTAAATTTAAATCTTACATATCGACAAGTTCACATCTCTATGAACATTAGTGTCCCAATTTTTCCACAACTCTTCCATTTTCTCTCATGTACTGAGATAGCTTTTCAAGAAGAGAAAAGATGGGTTTCCTAAAGATCCAAAATATGGACCACAAAAGTCGATTATGTAATCAAATATCCTTTGGATTGAAATGCAAAGTATTGGGGGACAGAGTAGACTTTTTTGGTTAAAACTGACCTACTCATTCAAAAGAATAATGGAGCTCATTATCAAATTTGACCTAATGCAAAGTTTATGCATTTCACCCCCACTAGGGAGTTCTTCCTGGCTCCAGAAAGCTAAAGAGGAAATAGGCTCAATTAAGATGTTCCTGAAATAAGAAGTTATTTATTTTGTAGAGCAAAAACTCATAAAGGAGGTACTGATGAACTCTAAATTAAAACATAATTTTTCATCATTTAAAATCTGCAAAGCCTTTGTTTCTAGGAATAACTAAATAGAGAAGAAAAAAATTTCCCCCATCATATGTTTTATAGGATGCTAGATTTCTCTGGATCACTTTTTGAGTTTATGGGTTTACAGTCTTGTGAATGGAAGAATTTTATCCAACTGGAATGATGTAAATGTCACATTGAAATATGCATATAAGCTTTGTTAGAAGATGTTCTCCAACACTACAGTCTTCAGTGTGTGTGAAGTCTTTATTTTTCTCCAGCCAGAAATTCTGTTTAAAGTGTATCATTTTAAAAATGCAAAAAAGGTGTAAAGATTCCCTTCTCTAAAATATAGACTACAAGGGATTTAGAAATGTGGTTGCTGAGGATTAGAAAGAATTAATTTAAAGGCACTTTGGAGAAGAATTAGATAGTGATGAGAACTCAGTAGTGGGTTTACAAGTTATATAAAGGATTACACAAAGAAATTCTATTTAATTCCTTAAGTACTCTGTAGTTAAACCTCAAAATAAGAGGCTGCCTCAGGGATTATATTCCTAAAAGGATTGGTGAAACCTGGTAGACATTATGGAAGGATTATACTGATATCATAGAGCATCCTGACCACACAATATTATTAGTGCAATCAGCAAATGGAAAAATAAAAAGAGAAATATAACATTGCAACTGTCATCTCTCCCACATAGATGGAGGAGAATGGAGAAATGATAGAAAAAAATGCTTTGATGCCCACTGAATATTTATTTGAACCCTCAGGTGCTTTCTAACTCTAAAGTTGTATAATTCTATGATTCTTGGAGACCCTAGATGAGATTCTTGTCTAGGTACTAGCTGAATGAGAGACAGCCTTTGAATATTTTTTCCATTATGGTGATTTTGTGAATATGTTCATTTGATCAATAAAAAGTCATTCCATTGGCTCATCCAGTTGGTCCTTTTGTGTGTGTGACCCTAAAAGTTCCTTTGATTGTCGCCAGGGAGTTTACAATCTAGTGAAAGAAAAACACACACATATACATAGATGTATTAAATATATATTTATAACTATGTATTTACATGCATGTATATATACAAATAAAAATATAAAGAAATAGCAGGTAGAAGTATATGTATAAATGGAAGAATCAGGAAAGGCCCTGTGTATGTGGTAGCTATTGAGATGAGTCTTGAAGAAAAAGGTGGGGATGAATAGGGAGATAATTCCAGGAATGAGTTACAGATTGTGGAAAGTCATGAATGAAAGGTTTACTCTTAGGTATAGATAATAAGAAATGTCCACCTCATCTGGAATGAAGCATATATGAAAGAGATATAAGGAGTAATTCACCTGAAAAGAATGGCTAGAGTCTCAGATTGTGAAACGAATTGAATAATACCAAACTTGAGACTTGGGATTTTATTTTATTTTATTTTTTCCTAAAGGCAATAAGAAACCATTTGAGCTTCATAATATAGACATACACGTGTATTGGGAGATTAATATTTTAAGTGAAACATGTAAAATTCAGAATCAATCTGTAATTAGTAGTTTGTAATGCAACACAGCTGTTGTTCTAGGAAGATAATATGCTTTAGTAAAGGTTTAGGCCTAAAATCAGCTCCATAATCATGGACAAGTTATTCAAACTCTTAGGGCCTTAGTTTCCTCTTCTATAACAAAGTGATAATAATCTTCCACTAATAACTATGGTTGTTGTGAATAATTATAAAACTTTATGTTATAAAAAATTAACAATATGTGCCCATGAACTCATAATGATAAAATGACAATTATTCCAGTAAGTAACTATAAACCAAATATGTATTTCAATTCAATAAAATTTTTATGAAGTGTCTACCAAGAGCTTGATCTAGGGGTACAAAGACCAAAGATCAATAATCTCTTTCTTCAAGAACTTTATATCCAACAAGGAAAACAAAAATAAGCAAATAAGATAATATAAGGAAATTTGAAGAGGGAGAGGTCACCAATAGCTAAAGTGAGTCAGGGAAGGGAAGACATTTTCTGGCAAGGATGTGGAAGAGGTGTTGGAAAAAATAAATATGAGAACTGAGATTTTTATATATTCTCCATCAGAAAAAATTATAATAAAAATATTGTGCATAAAATGACTAAAATTATGAAATGTATTCTATTTTTTAGAAATTGTATGTTTTATAACCACTAAATGGTATAGTGGGCATTAGTCAGGCTGCATAGTGCTGTCAGGAATCTAAGTGCTTCCAATCATTCACTGACATTGATCCCTTTGTTATACTTGCCTGATTCTGATGTTAGTCTAGGGATATGCATGGCTTCCAGATTCTCCAGTAGATTGTCTCTTCTAACATCTCCCATCTCCCTTTAATCTTAATCCTTATCCACTACTTCCTTCTCTACTGCCTACAAACATGTCCCCAACTCTCCACCTTCTTTATATATTCTACTGAGACTTTCAAGGATAGAATTTTAAGTTTCCCCAAGTCTACACTCAGACATATTTTATTATATTAGGCTCATCACTAGCAAAGAACTTGGCTTTTTGATAGGGAAGATTTCTATTTGTGCATGTTTATGAAATCGTAAAAGTCTTATCCTTGATAGTCTGGGGGAAATGTTGCTCTGTTAAGTGAAAATGTATTCAATATGTAAATATGAATCAGGTATGAGACAGGTTGTTTATTCCCACTTAGAAAACTCTGTTAAATATATGATTATCACTCTCTTTATTAATGGAATGATTAGAACAGAATCAGTAACTATGCTTATTACTATGAGTACTGTCAGTTGGAAGTTTAATATTCAAGCTCAAATGAGATATAACACAATTTGAGCAGGACAGCTATTTAGATAAAATATATTTCATCTCCATTTATGTTTTCTGATCAGTCAGCCTTAATGAAGAAAGGACAGTGGCCATGTGGTGTTTTTCCCCAGCATTCAGCCTCTGCCCTCCAAAGAAACTTTCTCTATTAACATGCACAAAACTTCCCAGACTATTTGGAAGAAATGATATTGAGGTTCCTTTTCCATTACCTACTCAGAGAAGAAAAGAGAAGCCAGGGGTCCCAGTATAAAGTAGCTGAGTCTATACTGCATGGAGGGGTTGATCATCTGCATTATGTTAGTTTATAAACAACCATCCTACTCCACGCTGCTATAGTCACAACTTGTTATTGATAGGGCTATAATGTAATTGCCCAAACTAATGACTTATTTTCCCATTTTCATCTTTCTTTACCTCTCTATAGAATTCAACACTGTCAGTGACCTCTTCTTCAAAACTTTAATTTTTGCTTCTTTTGTGGTGGCTTGGTTTTGTTCCTACCAGTCTGACCATGACTTATCTTCCATTTGCAGGATCTTCATTGTCATAATACCCCTTAAAACTCTGTCCTGAATCCTATTCTATTTTGTCTCCATAATATCTCACTTGGTGAATTAAGGTTGAGAATCTAGAGTTCACATTGAGATCCCCAAACTATGCTGTTATGTGACTGAGATATGAGGAAGTCTAATTGGGTTTTAGAGGGGAGATTGAGAAAAAGTTGGACTGTCCATGCTGAACATTGAGAAATCCAAACAATAGCCAATATATCAATCCTTTGGCCACAGAGCAATTTCCAGTCTATGAGATAAATAGATTTGAAATTCTAACATATGAATGTAAGATTTTTTTCCACCAGGTTTCTTTTTTGATAAACTGTGTCTCAAAAATGAATACAGTTCTTTTTCCCAAAAACTTTTACTATGAAATATTTTTATAATCACATGTTTATTATCATTTTATGCCCGTAACTAGCAAAGAAAGAAAACTCCCTAAGCAACGTGGTGAATTGGATTGGTTGCCACACTTTGGAGTCAGAATTACTGGGTTCATATACCAGCTCTAACTTTGTGATAGGTTACATAATAGTAACTTTTCAGGAATTTGTACTAAATCATATTTAAGTTTCCTTCCAGCTTTTGTTCTATGGTCCTATAATCCCTTGGAAGAGTCAGAATACTCCCAGGAACTTTGAAATATGTATATTTCAAATATGTATAATATGACTACCAGATCTTTTATTTATTTCAAAACAAAACACATCAGGTTAAGTGCATTAGATACAAATAGTTAATCAATAATTTTCAGAAATTAATAGTTAAGACAAAATCAAGCATTTTCTCTTTAATGTTTTCCTCAAGGAACAGAAGCACTTGATTTCCCACTACTGATAATAATCACTTCCAGATGGGCCCATATTTTAGAATGACCTCTTATTTGTGCTATCCAATTTATAACCTCTATGTATGACAATAAAGGGAAAATATCTTTAAAATTCTTAGTCAAAAAATAGACTGGCTGATGTTTCATTCATCACATACCTCTCCCCCCAAAAAATAAATCACAACAACAAATGAGATTTATCCACACTGCAGTCCCAGGCAGCTACACAATCATTTTCCAAACCTTTATAGAACACTGATTTCCCAAGTGTTTTGTTTTCTTTGTGTGTGTCTGATAGGGACATGTGTGTAAATTTGATAAAAGTTTCCTCCAGGAATAAATGATAAAATTTTCTCATTAATAATATGATTCTCCCCCTACCCACATCACTTCCTTCCATTTTAGTTTCCCATAATAACACTATAGTTCCTAAAAATCCCTGATGAAGTACAGAGAACAAAATTGAATTAATGGAAATTTTCTAAGGTGGTTGTCACTTCTGATGTTGTGAGTACTTGATACGGAAGGAGAGTAGAGTTGGAGAAAGATGCTGACCTTGGAGTCAGTGGCCTGGATTTTATCTTGACTCTGTCCCCTATTGCCATTGTGATGTCAATTTGTTCATCTGTGAACTCACTTACAGATTTGAAAATGAAGTGTGTCTAGTGTTTTATGTACTGGTTTGAAAATGAAATCACCTCATCAAGAAAAAAGTAGATGATATTAGCTTGAATTCTTATTATAGATTGAGGTTTCAGGACTGAGTTATTTACAGATTCTCCTCACAACAACTCCATCAGTTAAGCACTACAAGTATTATTTTTCTTTTTACAAATGAAACTGCCAATAAATCCAACAATTCCAAGGGAGTTTAAATAAGACATTCCTGAATCCAAGTCCTATATGCTTTGTCATATGCCAATTAGCTCAATTCATTGGATTGGACCTCTAATTGGGAAGTGTGACTCTATAGTCAAAAGGCAAAGTTTATTTTCCCACAAGTTTAATTCAAATGGACAAAAGGAATTGTTTCCACACATTCCTGCTCCCAAAAACTGTTTACTATTTTTTTCAAAACTAATTAAAAAAATAAAATGCAGATCCTAACTTATGAAGACCAGTGCCCATAGAACACAGTATTGAGAGATACAGATGCATAAAAAATTAAACTTGTTCATTGGAATTTGTGTCAAGAAATTCAGCAGTTTGATAGTTGTGTTAAGAAGAAAGAGTCAAAAGAGTCCTCTGTCTTTGCATAGTCACCACTCAAATTAATTTAAGGGAAGAATCCTTCCTAGATTGGTCAGAGAAGGGTAACAGGACCTTGTTTAAGAACTGATAGAGAGGAATTCTGGGAAGATGGCAGCATTGAAGCAGCAAGGCTCCAGACCTCCAAAAAGCCCTTCACCACCAATCAAGAACAAATGGTTCCAAGGGAACTGAACAGAGATGGGCAATCCTCCAGCTGAAGCCAACTTAAAAGGTACACATAAAAAGTGAGGGGAAAAAGCCCGAAATCTTAGAACTGTACAATGGGATGGGAAAGAAAGGAGGAAGATCCCAGATCCCCTCCTCCACCTAATGTGCTGAGTCTTCAGCAGATCCTGGAATCTCTGGGTGGGCTGGGACACTAGTCCATGGGAGTGCCTCCCTGGCACAGCTGTGCCAAACTCAAGGCTCTGATCATGGACAGCAGAGAGACTACTAGGGGAGAAACACAGAGAGGGTGAACATAAGCTCCATTTTGTGCTGCCCCCACTTTCTCTCAAAGTTGTAACGTTAGGGCACTTTGAGCTGTCCAAATCAACCTCAACTCACTTTATCCTATCAATACAGAAGACAAGAAGTCTTGAGAGGGCAGGGAAGCTCCAACACCCTTCCCCCACAGACTATGGTGAAAGTAGTCAAGTTCACTTTTTTAGCTTTTACCACCAGCTTAGGAAAACCTGGCCTCAGGTCCTACTAACCTAATTAGTCAATAGAGCAGAGAAGAAGCCCTCCTAGGATTGAATAGCCCAAACCCACAGACTAAAAAAATGATCAGAGGACCAAGATTACAGCTAATTAAAGGGGAGAAATAAGGAAACAAATATGAGTAAACAACAGGAAAAGAAAAGAGAAACCACAATCGACAGCTTCTATCCAGAAATTTAATAAAGAACAAATGGATCAGAAGAAAATAAAGGAACACCAAAGAAAAACATAGAAACTCCAGTGAAATGGACATGGGCTTTGGAAGAACTTAAAATTTAATTGACTCAAGAACTCAAAATTCAATTAACTCAAGAAGTCAAAAGTAAATAACTCAAGAACTCAGAAAACAATCAACAGAGGCTGAAGATAATTTAAAAAAGGAAATACATGATCTAAAACAAGAAAATAATGTCTTAAAAGCCAAAATTGAGCAGCTGAAAAATGAAGCAAAGAAGGTGAAAGATGTTCTACAAAGAAAATCAGACCAGAAGGAGAAGGATGACGAAAAACCCAGGAAATGAAGTTCAGTCTTTAAAAATTAGAATTCAACAACTAGAAGCAAATGGCTTCATAAGGCAGCAAGACTACATAAAACAAAATTTAAAAAAATGAAAACTTTGAGGAAAATATGAAACACTTCATTGACACAACCACAGATCTGAAAAACAGATCTCTAAGAGACAATTTAAAAATCATTGGTCTACTGGAACATTATAACAAAAGAAAAGCCTGGATATCATCCTACAGGAAATTATACAAGAAAACTTTCCTGACATTCTCAAACAAGGGGAAAAGTGGATATTGAAAGAATCCACAGATCACCTCCTACATTTAATCCACAATTGACTACTTACAGGAATATTATAGCCAAATTCAAAAGCTACCAGATCAAAGAAAAAATATTACAAGTTGCAAAGAAGAAGTAATTCAGATACCAGGGAATCACAGTTAGGACAACACAGAATCTGGCTGCATATACATTTAAGGACTGCAAAGCATGGAATCTAATATTCCAGAAAGAAAGAAAGCTGTGTCTATATCAAAGAATTAACTATCCACCAAAACTGACTATACTCTTGCAGGGGAAAGTATGGTCATTCAACAAAATTGAAGATTTCCAAGCATTCATAAAGAAAAAAACTGGACTTAGATAGTGTGCTGTCCAAATACATAACTCAAGAGAATCACCATTAGGTAATTAAGAGAGCAGAAAAACAAAAACAAACAAAAAAAACTCTTTTCTTTAAGGGACTCAATAAGTTCAATTGGCTTATATCCCTATAAGAAAAGAAGATAATGGCAACTCTTAAAAATTGTTATTATCAACAGGGTAGCTAGAAGAAGTATACTTGGAGGGAACAGGGACAAACTGTATAGGATGAAATGTATATATATATATGTATGTATATATTTAAAACTAGAGGTAAAATAAAGGAGATAATATTAAGAGAAATGGAAAACCAGACAAAATGGAGTAAATTTATATGTCATAAAGAAGAGCATGGGGTGAAGAGGGGAGAACACCAAAACAATGGAAGGGTAAAGTGGTTGGAGAAAGGAAATACTTAATTCTTAAGGGCATTAAGTTAACTTAAAGAGGGAAGAACAATCATATTCATTCAGGCAGAAAATTGATTCCCGACCTATAGAAAAGTAGAAGGGTAACAAATGGACTAGTGAGGAGGGAAGCAATACTATGGAGGGGAAGGGTGGGGGATGTAGCTTAAAAAGACCCTAAAGAACAATAAGAGGAGAATAAGAAAGGGGGAAGGGAATTACAATTAAAAACAAAACACTGGTATAGAAGGAAATACTGAAAGAAAAAAGGGCAGGACAAGGAGAGGGAATCAAAATGTCTGAGAATACACAGTGGATAATTATAACTCTGAATGTGAGTAGGATTAATTCGCCCATAAAATGGAAGCAAATAGCAGAGAGGATTAGAAACCAAAATCTTACCATATGTTGTCTACAAGCAACACACATGAGACAGGTAGACATACATAAAGTAAAAATAAAAGGCTGGAGCAAAATCTATTGGACTTCAAATGAGAAAAAGAAGGCAAGAGTTGCAATCATGATTTCTGACATAGCCAAAGTAAAAATAGATCAGGTTAAAAGATATAGGGAAGGTAATTACATACTGATAAAAGGCAGTATAGCAGTATAAACAATGAAGAAATATCAGTACTCAACTGCACCAAATAGTATAGCATCTAAATTTCTAAAGGAGAAACCGTCAGAGCTCAAGGAGGAAAGAGATAATAAAACTATACTAGGAGGAGACCTGAACCTTCCCCTATCAGGTCTAGATAAATCAAACCAAAAAATAAATAAGAAAGAGATAAGAGAGGTAAATGTAATCTTAGAAAATTAGAGTTAATAGATATATGGAGAAAAAAAGAGACAAAAAGAATACACCTTCTTTACAGCAGCACATGGAACATTCACAGAGATTGACCATGTACTAGGGAATGGAAACATGGCTAACAAATGCAAAAAAAGCAGAAATAATAAATGCAAACTTATCAGATCCTAATGCAATAAAAATAGTTATTAGCAAGTATACATGGGTAGGCAAACCAAAAACTAACTGGAAATTAAATAATATGAATATCCAAAATAACTTAGCTAAAGAACAAATCATATGAATAGTTAATAATTTCATTGAAGAGAATGACAACAATGAGACTTCTTACCAAAACCTATGGGATGCAGCCAAAGCAGTACTAAGGGGGAAATATATATCCCTGAGTGCACATATTAACAAATTAGGGAGGGCAGACATCAATAAATTGGGCATGCAATTAAAAAACTAGAAAATGAACAAATTAAAAATCCCCAGATGAAAACTAAATTAGAAATACTAAAAATCAAAGAAGAAATTAATAAAAAAAAGTAAAAGAACTATTGAATTAATAAATAAGACTAGAAGCTGGTATTTTGAAAAAAACAAAGAAAATTGACAAAGTACTGGTCAATCGAATTTAAAAAAGGAAAGAAGAAAACCAAATTAAAAGTATCAAAGTTGAAAAGGAAGACCTCACCTCTAATGAAAAGGAAATTAAAGCAATTATTAAAAACTATTTTGCCCAGTTATATGGCAATAAATGTAGCAATTTAGGTAATATGGATGAATATTTACAAAAATAAAAATTGCCTAAGTTAACTGCAGAAGAAATAGAATACTTAAATAATCCAGTATCAGAAAAAGAAATTAAACAAGCCATCAAAGGACTCCCTAAGAAAAAATCACCAGGGCCTGATGGATTCAAAAGTGAATTCTATCAAACATTCAAAGAATAAATAAATCCAATACTATACAAACTATTTGACATAAAAAGCAAAGAAGAAGTTCTACCAAATTCTTTTTATGACACTAATATGGTATTTATTCCAAAGCCAGGCAGACCAAAAACAGAGAAAGAAAACTATAGACCAATCTCCCTAATGAACATAGATGCAAAACTCTAAATAGAATACTAGCAAAAATACTCCAGCAAATGATCATGAGGGTTATCCATCATGATCAGGTGATTTATACTAGGAATGCAAGGATGGATCAACATTAGGAAATGTGGATCAACATCCACATAATTCATCATATCAACATGATAACAAACAAAAATCACATGATTATCTCAATAGAGCATGAAAAAGCCTTTGACAAAACACAACACCCATTTCTAATGAAAATAATAGAAAGTATAGGAATAGAAGGACCTTTTCTAAAAATAATAAACAGTATATATCTAAAGCCATCCACAAACATCATATGCAATAGGGGTAAATTATAAGCCTTCCGAATAAGATCAGGAGTGATGCCCATTTTCACCTCTATTATTTAACAATGTACTGGAAACACTACTAGTAGCCATTAGAAAATAAAAAAAAAATTGAATGTATTAAAATAGGCAATGATGAGACTAAGCTATCACACTTTGCAGATGACATGATGGCCTACTTAAAAAAAATCCCAGAGAATCAACTAAAAAGCTAGTGGAAATAATCAAAAACTTTAGCAAAATGGAAGGATACAAAATAAATGCACATAAATAATCAGCATTTCTATATATTTCCAACACATCTCAGCAGCAAGAGTTAGAAAGAAAAACACCATGTAAAAAAAAACCTGAAGGAAGGTGGCCTAACAGTACCTAAAATTAAGCTGCAGTATAAAGCAGTGGCCATTAAAACAACATGGTACTGGCTAAGAGACAGAAGGGAGGATCAGTGGAATAGACAGAGTACATGACATCAGCAAAATAGTCTATGATAAACCCAAAGAGCCCAATTTTTGGGACATGAATCCACTATTTGACAAAAACTGCTGGGGAAATTGGAAAACAATATGGGAGATATACGGTTTCGATCCACATCTCACACCCTACACCAAGATAAATTCAGAATGTGTGAATGACTTGAATATAAAGAAGGATATTATAAGTAAATTAGGTGAATACAGAATAGTATACTTGTCTACTTGTCAGATCTCTGGGAAAAATTTTAAAACCAAGCAAGTGTTAGAAAAAATTACAAAATGTAAAATAAATAAATTTGATTACATTAAATTAAAAACTTTTTGTACAAGCAAAAACAATGCAAACAAAATAAGAAGGGAAATAACAAACTGGGAAAAAATCTTTATAACAAAAAACTCCGACAGAAGTCTAATTACTCAAATATACAAGGAACTAAATCAATTTTATAAAAAATCAAGCCATTCTCCAGTCGATAAATGGGCAAAGGACATGAATACACAATTTTCGGATAAAGAAATCAAAACTATCAATAAGCATATGGGAATGTGTTTTAAATCTATAATAATTAGAGAAATGCAAATCAAAACAAGTCTGAGGTACCTCCTTACACCTAGCAGATTGGCTAAAATGAAAGAAGGGGAGAGTAATGAATGTTGGAAGGGATGTGGCAAAATTGGGACATTAATTCATTACTGATGGAGTTGTGAACTGATCCAACCATTCTGGATGGCAATTTCGAACTATGTCTAAAAGAGCACTAAAATTCTGCCTGCCCTTTTATCCAGCCATATCATTGCTGGGTTTGTACCCCAAAGAGATCAAGGGGAAAAAAGCCTTGTATAAAAATATTTATAGCCACGCTTGTTGTGGAGGCAAAAAACTGGAAAACAAGGGTATGCCCTTTAATTCTGGAATGGCTGAACAAATTGTGGTATATGCTGATGATGGAATACTACTGTGCTCAAAGGAATAATAAACTGGAGGAATTCCATGTGAACTGGAATGACCTCCATGAATTGATGCAGAGTGAAAGGAGCAGAACAAGAAGAACATTGTACACAGAGACTGATACACTGTGGTAAAATTGAAAGTAATAGACTTCTGTACTAGCAACAGTGCAATGATTCAAGACAATTCTTTTTTTTTTTTAATAACATTTTATTTTTAGAAAAAATTTCCATGTTTACATAAGTTTTTACTTTACCCTTCACCCCCTTCACTCCCTTCACCCCCCCAACCCCCAGCTGATCCCCCTCCCCCCACCATAGCTAATTCGCATTTCCACTGGTGTGGTCAGTCAATACTTATTTACACATTATTGATAGTTACATGGGTCTTGTCTTTTCAGTTCTACATCCCCAATCATGTCCTCATCAACCTGAGTGTCCACGCAGTTGTTTTTCTTCTGTGTTTCTACTCTTGCAGTTCTTCCTCTGAATGTGGATAGTGTTCCTTTCCATAAATCCCTCAGAATTGTCTTGGGTCATTGTATTGCTGCTAGTACAGACATCCATTACATTCGATTTTATCACAGTATATCAGTCTCTGTATACAATGATCTTCTGGCTCTGCTACTTTCACTCTGCATCAATTCCTGGAGGTCTTTCCAGTTCACATGGAATTCCTCCAGTTTATTATTCCTTTGAGCACAATAGTATTCCATCACCAACATATACCACAATTTGTTCAGTCATTCCCCAATTGAAGGGCATACCCTCCTTTTCCAGTTCTTTGCCACCACAAAAAGCACAGCTATAAATATTTTTGTGCAAGTCTGTTTATCTATGATCTCTTTGGGGTACAATCCCAGCAATGGTATGGCTGGATCAATGGGCAGGCATTCTTTTACTACTCTTTGGGCATAGTTCCAAATTGCCCTCCAGAATGGTTGGATCAGTTCACAACTCCACCAGCAGTGCATTAACATCCCAATTTTGCCATATCTCCAGCATTCATTACTTTCCCCTTCTATCATTTTAGCCAATCTGCTAGGTGTGAGGTGATATCTCAGAGTTGTTTTGATTTGCATTTCTCAAATTATAAGAGATTTAGAACACTTTCTCATGTTCTTATTGATACTTTTGATTTCTTTATCTGAAAATTGCCTATTCATGTCCCTTGCCCATTTATTAATTGGGGAATGGTTTGATTTTTTTATACAATTGATTTAGCTCCTTGAATATTTGAGTAATTAGACCTCTGTCAGAATTTTTTGTTATAAAGATTTTTTCCCAGTTTGTTGTTTCCCTTCTGATTTTGGTTGCATTGTTTTTCCTTGTACAAAAACTTTTTAAATTAATATAATCAAAATTATTTATTTTACATTTTGTAATTTTCTCTAACTCTTGTTTGGTTTTAAAATCTTTCCTTTCCCAGAGATCTGACAAGTATACTATTCTGTGTTCACCTAATTTACTTATAGTTTCCTTCTTTATATTCAAGTCATTCACCCATTCTGAATTTATCTTGGTGTAGGGTGTGAGATGTTGATCTAAACCTAATCTCTCCCATATTGTTTTCCAATTTTCCCAACAGTTTTTGTCAAATAGTGGATTTTTGTCCCAAAAGTTGGGCTCTTTGGTTTGATCATACACTGTCTTGCTGACATCACTTTCCCCAGGTCTATTCCACTGATCCTCCCTTCTATCTCTTAGCCAGTACCATATTGTTTTGATGACAACTGCTTAATACTATAGCTTAATATCTGGTACTGCTAAGCCACCTTCCTTCACGTTTTTTTTTCATTATTTCCCTTGATATTCTTGATCTTTTGTTCTTCCAAATAAACTTTGTTATAGTTTTTCTAATGCAATAAAAATGTTTTTGGTAGTTTGATAGGTATGGCATTAAATACAATTTGGGTAGAGTGGTCATTTTTATTATGTTAGCTCCTCCTACCCATGAGCACTCAATATTTTTCCAATTGTTTAGATCTAGTTTTATTATATGGTACTGATTCCAAAGCCAGGCAGATCAAAAACAGAGAAAGAAAATTACAGACCAATCTCCTTAATGAGCATAGATGCAAAAATCTTAAATAGAATACTAGCAAAAAGACTCCAGCAAGTGATAAAGAGGGTTATTTATCATGATCAGGTGGGATTTATACCAGGAATGCAAGGATGGATCAACATTAGGAAAACCATCCACATAATTGACCATATCAACAAACAAACCAACAAAAACCACATGATAATCTCAATAGATGCAGAAAAAGCCTTTGACACAATGCAAAACCCATTCCTACTGAAAACACTAGAAATATAGGAATAGAAGGTTCTTTCCTAAAAATAATAAACAGTATATATCTTAAACCATCAACAAGCATCATATGCAATGAGGATAAATTAGAAGCCTTTCCAATAAGATCAGGTGTGAAACAAGGATGCCTATTATCACCTCTTTTATTTAACATTGTACTAGAGACACTAGCAGTAGCAATTAGAGAAGAAAAAGAAATTGAAGGTATTAAAATAGGCAAGGAGGAGACTAAGTTATTACTCTTTGCAGACGATATAATGGTCTACTTAAAAAATCCTAGAGAATCAACTAAAAAGCTAGTAGAAATAATGAACAACTTTAGCAAAGTTGCAGGATACAAAATAAATGCACATAAATCATCAGCATTTCTATATATTTCAACACATTAGAGCAGCAAGAGGTAGAAAGAGAAACACCATTTAAAATCACCCTAGACAATATAAATTACTTAGGAATCTATCTACCAAAACAAATACAGGAATTATATGAACATAACTACAAAACACTTTCCAAAATGATTCAAGACAATTCTGAGGGACTTATGGAAAAGAATGCTATCCACATTCAGAGGAAGAACTATAGGAGTGGAAACACAGAAGAAAAACAACTGCTTGATCACATGGGTTGCTGAGGACATGATTGGGGATGTACGCTAAATGACCACCCCAGTTCAACTATCAAAAATATGGAAATAGCTCTTGATTGATGACACATGTTATACGCATCTGCTATGGGTAAGGTTGGGGGTTGGGTGGGTGGAGGGGAGAGTAAGATCATGAATCATGTAACTATGGAAAGTTTTTCCAAGAAATAAAAATTTAAAAAAATAAAGAAGACAGTAATTCTCAGAAGAAACATGTACAATGAAACAGGAGCTAATGTCTCAGGGCTTTTCCTATTTAAATTTCATCAGAATTTCAGAGATTGAAGGCATTCCTGGCAATAACTATTTATCAATTGCTATGTGACAGACAGTTAGACATTGAAGATATGAAAACAATGAATAAAACAAGCCCTCCTTGCAAAGAGATTTTAGTCTTCTATTCCATTTACACCTGAGTAAGAATTCCTTATATCATGTATCCAAAACATAACCGTCCAACTTTAGCTTATATTCTTGTTCAGTTATCAGAAAAGCATGGCATCCATAGAAAGTCCATTTCAGCTTTGGACTTAGCTAAAGACTGTTTTCCCCCCTCACTATAAATACCAATTTACCTCTTTGTCATTTGTTCTTCATTCTTCTTGGACACGGGAAGTGTTGATTTTGAAAACTCCCCTGGAGAATACATTATTGTTAAATACTAAATGTCTATGTGACATTCAAATATATTATTTTGACCATATTTTTCTACTTGATTCTGATAATTTTTAATGTCCAGGGGATTTGCAATTGCTATAAAACTTCCTTCCTTCCTTCTTTCCTTCCTTTCTTCCTTCCTTCTTTCTTTCTTTCTTTCTTTCTTTCTTTCTTTCTTTCTTTCTTTCTTTCTTTCTTTCTTTCTTTCTTTCTTTCTTTCTTTCTTTCTTTCTTTCTTTCTTTCTTTCTTTCTTTCTTTCTTTCTTTCTTTCTCTTTCTTTTTCTTTCTCTCTTTTTATTTCTTTTTTCTTTCTCTCTCTCTCTCTTTCTTCCTTCCTTCTTTTCTTTCTTTCTTGGCCAAAGATTCTCTTCTTATTCCCAGTTTATGAATCTAACCCAAGAACTAATATTCAATTAGCCATTGCAAAATAATTTCCCAAAACACAAAAATTCCTGTGCAAAAGTATGATGATGCAATTGAAAATATTCATGATTCAAAGGAAGCTTCCAAACTTCCCAAGCATTACTCCTACTCACAGAGGAACCTTGGCCATTTCAAAATCTGGCTGTCATTAGAATTTACTTTACTGTTGTTCTTGAAAAGAGGGGAATTGGGCTGCTCAGGCCTCAGCCACCTGGGATAGCAATGCTGAGAAGGCAAAATGTGGTAATGCTGATCTTCAATTCAAAACCTATTATTCTAAAGAATATGAGAGAGAGAAAAAAAACTAGCTATGGGCACTGCTTAGCTACCCACACTTGGAGCACTGATAAGGTTTAGAAGGGAGAATCTTTCAATACCTGTGTCTGACAAAGCAAAGAGCTAGCCAAGAAATGAGAAACTGGTGAATTTGATTGGTGAAGAAAGCCAACAAAGAATTTCGACCAAAAAAAAGTATTCAAATAATTACAATTCATACTCTAATTGAGCTCAGATGTTTGCAAAACTCTTTATATACATGAGTCAATTCGATTCTCATGACAACTCTGTGAGGAAAGAGTGAAAGGACTACTAACTATGTCTTAGACGTGAGGGAATAAGTTATAAGAGAAAAGACTTGACCAATCACACAACTAAGAAGTGTTAGGGTCAAGATTCAGACTCAAGTCTTCTGATCTTTCAAATATTCAATGTTTCCATAATTTTACTGGCTCCTACAATACTTGTTGTGAAAGTCAAAATGCCTGGGAAACAATGATGAAAACCTTTATGTTTTCTTCACCTTCTTCCTAAAATATGACCATGAAATAGACTTTATCAAAGATATGTTACTGCCCTATCCTTTTTTGCCTCTTACTCAGGAAATAGAAATCAAAGATCGAATCAAGCTTCATTTGCTGGACTGCCCTCTGGCTACACTCACAATCCCTGTGATTCACCAAAGCAACATACCTTCCCCTGACCAACACTTCCTTACATGTGTGATCTTCCTCTAGTAAAATCTTAAGGGTAGAGACAGTTGCTTTTTGATATCTGTATCTGAAATACTTAGTACAGTGCCTGAAAATAGTAATTTCTCATCATTCATTCATTCTTTTTTTTATCACAACTGATGAAGTTTATTTTTTTTTATTTTTTTAGAATGCCAAAGTAGAAGAGAAACTTATCTGATCAATGGTACCATTGCTAAAATATTATTGAACTCCTTCTTTGGAATTGTTTTTAGAACACTTTTATGGGTTTGGAGATCAAAGTTGGTTCCTTCTCCTGGAGGTAAAAAGGGATACAGGAATATAAAACCATCTAGAATGATTTATGATCACAGAGAAGAAACTCTGATACCAAAGGAATTCTACCAAAGCCACAGTTTATTTTTAGGATCATGGGCCAGTATATTCAGAAGTGCCAGAGGACTGTCACCCTCTAGCTTCCCTCATCATCCTATATATTAAAGAGTGCTAGCCATAAGACCGATAGTTTACACAGAGCCTGCCATTTTGCATGAGGCTGACTTCTCGAATTGTGCTTACAAGTATGTATTCAGTTTTCAGGACCAAAAACTGAGAGAGACACTGGAGGTTATTAAGGAAAGTCAATATCTTATTTTCTTTTTTAATCTGTGTCTTCTTGAAGCTTTTCATTGCTTCTTTTAGATCAATCTCCTAGTTAACTTTTCTTCATATTTTCCTCCCTTATGATCCAGAAAAGAGTAAAACAGATCAGAGTCCTAAATATAACATAAACTGATAGATATTATAATATTGGTAATATGTATTCTACTACCACCCTGCTGAAAGGAAAGAAGCAGACTTGATAATTTGGATTCTGGAAACAAAATTTAACTTTAATTATAGTGCTATGGTCTTTGGGTTTTACTTAAATTCAGACAGTTATAGTCATTGCATGTATTGTCCTGATTTAGCCTTCTTCACTCTGCATCAGTTAATATAAGTCTTCTGGTATTTCTGTAGATTCTTAATATTTGTTGCTTCTCATACCCCAATAATATTTAATTAGATCCACACACTACATTTCATATAGCCATTCCCCACTTCGTTTCCAGTTATGGTTTATTTGTTGCTACCATAATAGGACTATCAAAAATTTTTAGTCTTAATATGAAATTTCCATAGTATAGGAGTGTTCAATGGTAAATACTCCTTTTACCAATAAAAATTGATAACTGTTCTACAACTTGGCATTAAGCTGATAGGGGCTTCTCAATGTCAGATAGCCAGTTGTTTCAGGGGTAGGACTTGAACTGAGATATTTAAATTTTAACACCACCTATCTAACAGTATGTAGAACAAAGTTGACTATATACAATATGTAATTATATATAATACATAATTATATCTAAATATACTTTTTCGTGTATATGACAACTTTACTTGAATACCTAATTTACCACAACTGCACCAATATTTGTGCTACCCACTTCATGGCTGCTTTTATTGTTAGTATATAAGTATATTACTGGTGACTTCTATGTTATAAACAATGAAAGAGGCCCTGTGGCTTGGTAGTGTAAGATTTAAATTAATATCAGTAACTCCAAGTATTATATTTTATAAGATTTATTAGAAACACTTAAAATAGAATAAATAACAGAACAAAAGTTTAAAAAACCTGAGTAAAAACATATGGGTAAAATTCTCCTGCTGGTTCTCACCCAACCTCCATCATAGCCTTCCTGGGAGCAGAGAGTGAGGGAGGTGGGGCTACACCAAAATATATCCTCCCTACATTACCACATTACTCAACACATACATGGGATGCTGGGAAAGAGAGTCCTGGGGAGCAAATTCTAATTACCCAGTAGTAAACTTTTTTTCTTAAAAAACACAATCCTGAAGACATGGCTTAATGACTTCTAGTGATGAAGAATTGACTATATCATATGATAACCCATTCACCTTTGAGCAGATCCAAATGTTAGGAAGTCTTTCATTAAGGAAAAAATCTACTTCCCTATATATCCACAATTTATACTAGATCTATTCCAGGGTCATGGAGATCTAACAATATTTTTTAATTGTATAAAAAAGAAACTATCATGCACCACTGAAGTCACCTGTTGAACCTAAAGAAGCTCAATTACACACTTGGATTTAGAGTTAAGGGACTGAATTCCAATACTGGATTAGCAAATTATTGTTGTTATTATTATTATTGCCAGTAATAATAAAAATTATAATAATGTCTAGCTTTTAAGGATTACATGTCATAGACCATAAAGTTTACAATGTGTTTTCCAAATATTGGGTCATTTAATCCTCAATAATCCTGGAATAGAGGTTCTATTATAATAACCATTTTACAAATGAGAAAACCAAAGCAGATAAGAAGTAATTGACTTTTCGAAATGGAAACTAAGTGTCTGAGATCAAATTTAAGCCCAGAAATTCCTCAATACAAATCAAGGGTTCTAACTACTCTGGCATCTAGCTGCTTCTTATTTTTTATATGGTCATAGTCAAATTATTTCCAATCTTTAGGTTTCTGTTTACTTATCAATAGAAAAAGGGATTTGGACTAGAAGACATCTTATGGTACCTTTTAGATTTTTATCTTCAAGTATTTGATCTGTTCTACCTGAAATAATGACCTGACATTCACTGAAGCACAAGTAAGATAAGTTAGAGACAGGATAAAATTTCCTGACACAGTAGGCATGATTTGTAATCTCCCTCCAAGTTCTCTAGATAGGCTTAGGAGTGATTAAACAAGTTGACCAGAATTAGAGAATGAATTAACATCCTTTAATTTTACAGCAACATTTCTGGCTTATAACATCTACTAGCCAATATATTCTAGTTTTACCTATAAATTTAACTATTATGGGATGTAATGTGGGTACTATTAGGAGCAGCCAAGGGGCCTAGGCAGATGCTGTTGATGGCATGTGATTTGGAAGGGAGTCCCAAACCAAGGCTGTATGTGTGTTAGATAACCTCCCCAGCAGCAGGGTCAGGTCACCTTTAACCCCGAGATTCTCTGCCACTGGGCCAGGATCTTGGAACAGTCCAGCCGAGACAGTTAGTAATGATTCCAGGAAGCAGACTGAAACTTCCTGAAACCTCAAATCAAGATGGATAAACTGGCTTGGAAAAGCTTGTTCAACTAAAGTTGTAATGCAGATCTGACTGCTATTAATTGGATGGTTGATGATAAGGGAAGCAAGGCTCCAAGATTGTTTAGGTTTAGGATTTACCAAGGTTTATTGATAAATAAACAGAAGGAAGGTAAGGATAGATTGGTTGGTGAAGGAAACTCTAGGATCTTGCATAAATCATTGATGTTAATTAATCTTGAAGCACTAGTTGATGTTCCCTAAGGTGCAGAATATGGGAAAGCCTTGAGGGCAAATCCCAACTCTGTTGCCCAGAGGCTGGCAAGCCCCTGAGTCAGTTGCTGCTGGTCTTTGTTGTAGCCATTTCTTACTAGCTGGTATGTAAGGATGTTGTCTATGCCAAGGAAGTATTGAATATTTGGCTATCAATGGAATTAGTCCCTATCTGCCTAACAGAAACTCACTCCCAAACCATCCTGGAGCCCAAAAAACCTCCTTTTCTCCCTAATCCACCAGGTGAGGTAGAGAAGTCAAGTTCCCAGGGGTTTGAGGACCCCCTTTTATACCCTGTCCTTAACTGTTACCCTGGCACACAGCCTGGGTGCTCTGCCAGGTTCTGTGTTCCAAAGTGGCAATTGCCAACTTGCACCCCCAGAAATATGGCTACTCATTTCTGCATCTTACAGGGACAATGAAATATTAGAAATTCTATAACATGCAGCCACAGACAAACAATGAGAAACATCTGACAATGTTGAACTAAGGCCATAACAGGACCATAACGCATCAGCTAAACTTGTGAATAGAATTCATGTTCTAAACATCTTTTAGAGAAATAAACTGAACCCGTACTGATGGGAATATCAAAATTTACAAAGATAAATCTTGAGTTGGCAAGAACTAAAGGGTAGAAGGGTCAGCAATTGATAAGAAAGTAGGTCAGAAAGGGTCAGTTGAACTGAGCTTCTATACTAGAAGGGCAAAGTTCTGGCAGTTTTTATTTCTGTGAGCTAGAAAAGGTGACTGGTTAGCAAAAAAAAGTCAGATACTTTTAGATTATTTGCTTGATATCTCTCATTTCCCTTTCCCCACTGGAAAGGAGCCCCTTGAGTATACTCTACTGAAGATAAATCGGTAGACAGAAGGAAAAGAACTTGACCCCTAAACCCTAGCATGTGATCCCAGTGGCTCTGATAATGGCGTTTCCATTTAGGCAGTCTTAGTATTTTGCAACTTTTAAATTGTTTTGGTAGATATGGTTTGAAAAATAATGCTGGACTATACTCAAATGGGAGATGTTTAATTATTCCTTTTCTTAATAGATCTTGGTGGGACATAAAATTTATCTCACAACCAAGAAGAGTACCACAAGACTCTGCAAAGCCCTTATTGAAAACAGCTGCTTTACACTATTCCAGAACAGGACATTAATTCAATAGCCAACAAACATTTAAAAATGCATTTATTTTTAACATTTTTTTCTCTAAAGATTTTTTTTTTAATTCTGGATTTCCTACCTTTTCCCCACACCTTCCTCACTCACTAAGAAGGCAAACAAAATATCAATTATACATATGAAATCACACATGTCCATATTAGTCATCACAGAAAGACAAAAAAAAATAATGTAAGAAAACTACACTTAATTTTGTACTTATAATTCATTAGTTCTCTTTCTGGAGGTGGATAGCATTTTCTTGATTATGCAAAGGCTTTGGATCATTTTATTGATCCATGTCTTTCCTAATTGATCATCATTACAACATTTCTGTCACTTTTGCTATTACTGTGAACAATGATCTCAAATTCTATCAGTTCCTGTAGGTCTTTCCATGTTTATTTTTTTTTCTGAAACCACCCCACCTCATCATTTCTTATAGCATAGTATTATTTGTAAATAGTTTTTGCAGGAAGCCATCTTGGGCAAACCGTTGCCAGTTGGGGATGCAGATTTTGGAATTCCCAGAGTTGGCATGAGCTGGCACGAGACTGGAAAAGACTGTTAGAGCACCCCTATAAATAGGAGCTCAGCCCTAAGCCAAGGGACTCAGTTGTGAGTTAAGGTGGAAGGCAAAGGGTGGAAAGGGAAAGCTCTCCAGTCAAACTCAGAAGCTGCTTCATAAGCCAGGGTTAGCTTTTACTCTTTAGGGACAGTTACCCAGGTTCATTCATCATATACTGCTAATAGTGAATAATCTACTATTATCACCCATATCATTTTATAACATCATCAAGAGGACCACTACTGAAGATCTACTAATATTACAAAGCTATCCAAGTCAGACTCAAACAGCTACCTACTTGAGCTAGTTTCTTGGTTGCCAAGCCAACCAGCCTGACAGCTTCCATTTGTGACTTCCTTCTGTGGACTGTTGAAGATTTATTTAGTTAGTTAGCTCAGTCTATCTCTTAAACCTCTCTCCCGATCCCAATTTCCTTTAAACCTAATTCAACGTTTAATAATTTCTGTCATCATCTATTAAGTTAGGTACTGAGAAACAAGATCTGTCTACTGACCTGATTCATCAGCTTTAAGATCCTCTCAGTGAAGAAGGTGCTGTCTTCACTGGGAGGTTTAAACAGACTGATTATCAACATTTGTTTATCATCAACATCAATATAACTAAAACCTCCTAGTTTTCATCACAGTCAGATTGAAGTAATTATTATTATTAAGAAGATACTATATCTATATCATCAAGAGATGTAGATCACATCCTGTTGTCAGTTAAAAGGATTCTATTTACTTCCTTAGTGACAGAGTAAGGGAAAGAGCTGTCCACCTGCTAAAATAAGCAGGCTGGTGATCACAAATATTATCCTTTTCAGTTTTCAGTTCGTGCTTGTTACATATTCCATCATAATCAAACGCCAAAACTTCTTCAGACATCCCCCAATTGATGAGAATCACTTTGATTTCCAATTCTTTGCTACTAAAAAGAGTTGTTATATATTTTTATTTTAGTAGATATAGGTTCTTTCCCTCTTATTTCTTTTGGATATGGAGGTAGCAGTGGTATTACTGGATCAAAAGGTAAATAGTTTCATAGCCCTTTGGGCATAGTTCCACATTCTTCTCCAGAATGGTCAACTTAGCTTACTACTCAACCCACATTTCATTGATGTATCTATTTTCCCACATCCTCTGAAGCATTTGTCATTTCTGCTAGGTATGAGGTAGTACTTGAGAGTGATTTTACTGTGTCTTCCTCTGATCAAAAGAGCATTTTTTCTATTGAAAAATGCTTGTTCACATCTTTTGACCATATATCAATTGGGGATTGACTCTTTTAAAAAAATTGACACACTTCTCTATATATTTGAGAAATGAGCCCTTTATCAAAGAAATTTGCAGTAATTTTTATATTACTCTATTATTTATAGTATCTCTTAGAAAAATGTAGCTTTCCTGAAAATCTTATCTAATTAGGTCTGTTCTGTTGTTTTTACATTGACTGAGATTATGATCATTACCTATGCTTTCTTTACTTGAGCTGAAATAAAATAGATACTGCTTTAGGGTTTTATTTTAATCCATGTCTATCTTTTTATTTCAAGGATGTTTCATTTATTATTGGATTCTAGTTTATAATCCATTCTGCTATCTGCTTCCGTTTTATGGGTGAGCTCATTCTATTCACATTCAAAATAATGATTATTGTGTGTTTCCCTCCATGTTATTTTCTTCTGTTTATCCTTCTCCCTCTCTTGTTTTATTTTGTCCCTCCTCAAAAATCTGTTTTGCTTCAGAACACTGCCTCTTTTAATATACATTCCATTTTGTCACCTCTTCTCCTAGATCTCTTATTCTCCTTCCCTCCTATTTTCTTATTGGATTATTACAGATGGATTTCCATAACCACCTGAAAATGAATGTGTGTATTATTATTTCACATTTAAATTTTTACTCTTTCCTTGAGTCTTCTGTTTGAATGTAAACTTTTCGATTCAACTATGGTCTTTCCATATAATTCTGGGAAGTCCTCTCTTTCATTAAATATCAATTTCCTTATAAAGTATTATGCTCAGTTTACTGGACAGATTATTTTGGTTGTAATTCTAGCACCTTTGTTTTCCAGAATATCACAGTTCAACCCCTTCATTCCTTTAATATGAAAGTTACTACATTTCATATGATCCTGAATATAGTTCCAGGATATTCAAATTGTTTCTTTCTGGCCACTTTGAAGATTTTCTCTTTTGTTTGGAATATCTTAACTTTGACTATAATATCCCTGGAGTTTTCATTTGGGCATCTCTTTCAGGAAACGATTGGTGAATTCTTGCAATTTGTATTTTACCTTCTGGGTCTGAGATATGGGGGCAATTTCATTTAATAAATTCTTGAAATAGTATGTCTTGGTTCTTTTTTAATCATGGATTTAAGTTAATCCAATAATTCTTAAATTATCTATTTTTGATCAATTTTCAAGTTCAGATTTTTTCAATTAAATATTTCATATATTCTTCTTTTATTTTATTTTTTTTTACTTTGTCTTATTATTTCTTGAAGTTTCATGAAATAATTAGATTTCACTTTTTCAATTCTAATTCTTAAGAAATTATTTTCTTTTGTGACACTTTTATCATTAAAGCATTTCTGTTTTCTAAGATTTTGTTTTCTTGTATATATTTATGCTTCTTTTACCAAGCTGAAGATTCTCTTTTCATATTTTTCTTGCATCATAGATGTCTATTCTCAATTTTCCCTCTATTACACTTCTCTTTATTCAACTCTTCAAGAAATTCTTTCTGGCCTTAGATCCAATTAGTATTTTTCTTTGAAGTTGTGCTAGCATTGGTTTTTATATTGATGTCGTCTAAATTTATATATTGGTCTTCCCTGACACTGTAGTAGCCTTTCTATGGTTAAATTCTTTATTGTTTTTGTTGTTGTTGTTTGATCATTTTCCCAGGCTATTTCTTTACTTTTGACCTTATGTTAAAGTTGATCTCTGCTCACCTAGAGTAGGGAGGCACTGTGCCAAGATTCAGACTTTTTGTGCAATTGTTTGTAGAGATAGTTCAGGGGGATCTAAATGTTTTCTAGTGTAATTTTTTTCTGGGGACAGTTGAGGTCACTACTTTTCTGTCCTATGCTATGGCCTCTACCAAAAAAGGTCCCCTGGTCCCCTGTAGTCACAACTACTAGTGTTATTATTGCTCTTATTTTCCATAGTACTATGACCAGGCACCAGGTTTCCTACAGTCACATGAGCTAGCATTCCTTTGAGCCCTGAAACTTTAACCTGGGCTCTTCATCTCTTACAACTAATCATAAACATTCCTCTCCACCCCGGAACTGTGACCTAAAATTGCTTATAGGTAATAGAGTTGACAATCAATACCAGTTGCACCCAGTGCCAGCAAGGGGTCCCCTGTAATCTCTTTCTGATCTGTTATCTGACCCCCTTACAATCTCTGTATTGAGAGCTCCTAAAACTGCTGCTGCTACCATTGTGACTGCCCTCCAAGCCCACCACTAGTGTTCTTTTGGTGCTCTGAACCTGTGCCCTCCCAAGTGTTTCAAGTCTCTACTATGCACTTTCTAAAATGTCTTAGATTGGAAAATTTTTCCTTCTGATCTTTTGTTGACTTTTCTACTCCAAAAATTGATTTAGTATGCTATTTTAAATTATTTTGAAGGAAAAGTTGGGAGGGTTTAGTTTTGTCTGCCATCTTGTCTCCCAGAAATATACTTTTTAAAAAAGGTAATATTATGTATTCATACAGCTATTTGTAATACATTTTATAATATCTAAGTTAATGCATTAATAAAAAGGTATGTTTTGGTATTATTCTAATATTTGAAAAAAGTATGTGACCAGTTAAATAGGAGAAATTAAAATGTTTCAACCAACTAATAATAGATAAATAAATCTATTGACCCTTCTACCAGGTGGTGGTTGGATACTGTCTTCACTTCACTAGGAATTGTTACACATCCTAAATTTAAACAAAAATAAACAAACAAAACATATTCCTCTCTCACCTAGATGTCTTGAAAGTCCTGGCTCTTTTCCAATCTGAGTTATCCTTTCCTAAGTTATCAGATTGTTAATAATCTCTTCTTTCCCCTTCAAATTATTTTATGTTGAATATACATTTATGTGTATATTTGCATGTACTTGTTAATGTATTATGATCCATCTGGGTATATAATATTTCCCATTAAAAGACTTTAAGATTCTTGATTATATGTAATTTCATTGTTATCTTTGTTCTACAGCCCTAAGCACAGTGCCTGACATACAGTAAATATGATGTAATACTCATTGATTTTAGATACTTTGTCTATATTTACTATTATATTGAATTCATTTTTTTCCACAAAAACTTCCTCCCAAAACTGGGTGACCTGAATGGTCGTGCTGCCCCACAGGAGTTGGGAATGGGGCTTCCCTATAAGAGGAGGTATGGGGGACCCCAATTTGATTCTGAATGAAGGTGGGGTTCACGCAAGCCTCCCCCGAGGTCGGCCAACTTCAGAGCGGGTGGTCTGGTTTCAAGATGGAGGCAGCCAGACCAAGAAGTGATTCCCCTCCCCCTTGTCTCTCAGGCACTATCTGACTAATGAATGCTATCTGACTAATGAATGGCTTTTATTAATCACAATTCAGGGATTGGGGAAAGGGGTGAAGGGCAAAGGGATTTGGGGTGTCCTCTTCTCTATTTCTATGGGGAATGTTACTCGGGTGGGAACCTTTGGGTTTCCCACTCCTAAGCATCTCCATCTGCCTCTTCTCCTTCAGTTTCTATTTCTATTTTCTATTTCTATCCTTTTTTATAATTGCAAGTCAAACCGGAAAGGGTCTCTCAGCAAGATTGGGTAATGGGGGATGGAGCCTAAGAGATCACTCCCAAATGGAGTCCAAATACTTAGCTAACTCTATTATTGAAGTCTTGCTGGGTGAGATGCGATGGGATGCCTTTGACGAGGGAATAGGGGTTTCAATGTCCAAAGAAAGATCCTCAGGAAGCCCTCAGGACTGGAATCTAGCTGAGATGTTCTCCTCCTCCCTCTCTCAGTCCTCTGCCCGAAGTCCTCTCACCTCCTTCCTCCTCCAGAGAATTACCCGGAATCCTCTCTGGTCCCAATTGTCACCAAAGTCACCAATGGCCTTCTTATGGCTCTTTTTGTCCTATCCCCCATTCTTACAGATATTTCATCTATATTTACTATTATATTGAATTCATTTTTTTCCACAAAAACTTCCATTTCTACTAAGTTAGCTACTGTTATTGATAGGTCCACTTTTTTTCTTAGTTACTCAGGCTTAATACCTCAAAGTCATACCAACCCATCTTTCTTTCTTTGTTCTTTGCTCTCAATTCTACTACTGACAAACTTCTATAAAACTTTTTATTACCATTTCCATCTTCTATGGATTATACCTGCATATCACCCACTGGCTAGAATTCTTTACCTCTAGCTAAATTGTTTTCTTTGTTTCCTTTTCTCACCTAGTCAATCTATCCTTTATCCTTCTACCAGAGCTACTTAATGCTTAGTTCTAAGTAAATAATTCCTACGATCAAAAAAATCTTCAGTGGCTTCTCATTATTGAAAAGCTAAATTAAAACTTTTTATTACTCATTCAAAATTTTCCTTAATCTGCTTCCAACATACTTTTCCAACTTTTTCATACTATCTTGCTCATAGCAAATAGTGCCCCAGTCATACTTAATTATTAATTATTCCTTGATCTCATTTTGCTCATGAATTAATAGGGGAATAAAGCACAATATTTGTTATTTTTTTTTAAAATTAGAAAACATGAATGGTTAAACTACTGGCTTTCTCCTTCAATTTAGTAACCCTTTTTTGCACAATAAGTTAGAAATTTTCTTTGTTGAATTGAAAACACATTTAAAAATATGATTGCATAAAATTTCACCTCAGTCTATGACTCTTCATTTTTTTGATCAATGGGGATAACTATATACCCCTTCATTTTATATCTATGATGGTTTTTGGACTTCTTCTGGAAGCTGCTTTCTGAAGGAGAACAAGAAATCAGTATAAGAATGGGCTTGAGCCTGTGGTGGGGCAACAGGAAACTGAATGTGAGCAGGTCACAGAATAAATGACCTTCTTTAGGAAATTCTTACTCATGCTCCTTAAAATCACTCTGCTTAAAAAGTATACCAGTTCCCTCATTTTTGCTTCACTCTGCTGTTATGGGGTTACAACCGGGTGTTATAAAGTACAATGGTGAACCCTTGGGTTCTCGAAGGATACTTTTTGCAAGAATGAAAGACTCTGAAACTTAGCTTAAAAGTAAAAAAGAGAAATTTTATTAGTAAGATAGGATTATTGGCTAGCAAGATGGCATGAGCAGAACAACCCTGGGGGTTGCTCCCAGAATGCCTCAGTTCAGGGGGGTTTATACCCTTTACAACAGTGAATACATAAGGTTGTGCCACAGTATGGACATGACTCTAGAGTGGTAAGCACTTAGGTATTCGGTGGGTTGCGGGGTCTGCCTTGAGACCCTCATGATTTAGGGAACAGATGGATGCCTGTGATAAAGCCCGATGGTATCAAGGTGAAGCCTGGAGGTGTATCTCTTTGTCCATCTAAGCCTAAAGGAAAATCCAAGGATGATAGTAATCTCAAGGTCTTATAGTAGCTATCAGATGTTCTTGGGTTGAGAGTCACAAAGACAGAAAGGAGCAAGGGAATTTCCCTGTTTAAAGTTTGCCTCAGATAAGGGGTACAGTGTCCATGTCACCTCTGTACAATGCCCATGTCATCTCCCTTCCATACCCATACCATCTACATTTCATGACATCTGTAACCAATAAAGGGAAAGCTCATATGCTTCTCAATTTAAACCTGAAAGAAAGTGTTATCTTCTTATTTTACATGATGAAGAAAATAACTCCCAAAGGTACTACATTATTTTTCTAAATTCACTTAAGTTGAAATTGGGAGAGTTGAAATATGAACCCAGGATCTCTGACTCCAAATCCAGTGCCCATTCTAATATACTATCATATTTCTGAAATCTTCAATGAATGGTCCTAAACATAGTTCTGGATAAGTTTATATAGAGCATTGGGAAAAAAATCATCACTCATACACATCCATCAAGGACCCTATTCACTCTCTACTGGCTATTTTTCAGTAAACAATAATTTACCATTTGCATTATGTCCCCAGAGCAAGTGAACGTCTTTTGGGGATCGTTGATCATTTGAGAGCATGACAATAAAATGATTGGAAAGTATTCTAAGTTTAAAGTTTAAAAGTATTATAAGCCTCCTTGCATCAGAAGAATAAGAGAGTTTGGATTACATGACCACTGAGGTTGCTTTCAGTTTTCTAATTCTCTTATAAAGCCAAAGAGAGTCTCTTCAAACCTATAAGGGATAATCATCTGGGATGGAGTTGAAAAAAGAATCTCCATAGCCCAGTCTTTTTTTTTATTCATAGACTTCATCAATGGTACACCTGGTATGCACCATCTCCCCACTCCCTATCAAAGAAAACAAATGAAGAAAGGCAAGTTTAATGCTTTTGTGAATACACATTTCTTTGTTATGTGGAGACTATATATAGAGGCATAATGACCAAGGATTGTTAACAAATGTTTGGCTCACCTTAAAATTGTGTAGAAATGTGGGTAAAGACATTCAAGTTTGTAACAAGGTCTCACCCCAAGAATGGGAAACACAGAAGTTCATTCAATTGAGAAATATGAAAGAATTTTATTTAAAGAAAAGATTTTTAAGACAGTTAAAAGCCTAGCCTGGTGAAATGGCCAAGGGGCTAGTAGAGTTGCCTCAGGGCTGGTAGAGTAGCTTTGGGTCTATGGAATATCCCTGGGACTAATGAACTAGCTCAAGTAGTGTAGTGTTTGTATATTTATTGAGTGTCTGGGGCAGGGGTTGGCAACCTTTTTGGCCTTGAGAGCCATAAACGCCACATTTTTTAAAATGTAATTTCGTGAGAGCCGTACAGTGCTTACAGTGCACACTCCTGGAACAGTGCATGCTCCTGTAATAGAGCCTGAAAAAAAATGACTTTATGGCTCCTGCAGAAAGAGCCATATCTGGCTCTCAAAAGAGCCAGATATGTCTCGAGAGCCATACGTTGCTGACCCTGGTCTGGGGGCTTGTCATCTCCCATTCCAGGGAAATCTTGACCTTTTCTCAGAATAGTCCACCCCTGGTCATTCCTGTGTATTATAGGCCAAAACCCCTGCAAAATGACCATAGAGGAAGAGGGTCCAAATCCAGTTGGAGATGTGGTTTGGGGTCTGACGTGTCACAGGTGATCTTGAAGACACCAGAAAGGGAATAAGGAACATGAGCAAGTTTGGAGGATTCTCCTGGACTTCTGGGTCCCTTAGTGCTCATGTTCCATATTTCCCCTATTGTTCCACTTGCCATCATTTGTCAATGTAAGACATGTCTCATTACTTTTTAGGAATGCTTTCATCAAAGATGGGAACATAGAGAGAATATAGTAGAGTAGACAACCACTGTAGGTAATTAATAATGCCTAACAGTTCAGAACTAAGGTAGAGAACAGTATAAATGATTAATACAGAATACTACAAAGCTGGTTCAGAGAACAGATCAGTGCAGAACCAGTGAGTATCAATACAGAATGGTTCACTGATTAATAATGCAGATTTTTCAATTTATGCTTGACTAGTGCTAACTAGTAAGAAATACAAGATTTCAGAAAATGAGAGTACTGCTTCTATCACTGTCACTACCAACCTCTATCAGAAAGGGCTACTGCCATTATTATTAGCCTAGAGAAGAGGTCAGGGGGTGATTAAGAGAGATGACTTCCACTACTTGCAAAACTATAATGAGAGAAATGGATTAGGCTTGTTCAATTTGGCCCCAAAAGCCATAAACGGAACAAGAAGTGTAACTCTAGAGAAGCATATTTAGGTTTGAAGTATAAAGGAAAATCCCTACTAAGTGCTAACAATTAAAATAGAAGGGACCACCTGAGGAGGTGGTTGGTGGCCCCTCATCAGAGATCTTCAACCAATAGCTGGATTATCATTCCATATGATGGCTGTCAGGGGATTCTTTTTCAGGCATAAACTGGAGCAAATGATGATTAAGTCTATATCCAACTCTGAGATTCTGGTGTTATAGGATTGGTATTGCTCTATACTAAATTAGTGTTGGAATCAAGGTAGAAATCCCATGAAGGGATAAAGGTAGTGGGTTATATAATTTATGTTATCTTAACATGAGATATCCTTATAACTGAAGGTGCCATGATATGGCATCTTTCAAGGTAGAAAGGATCCATTTAGGTTCAGTATGGCTCTAAAGCAGTGGTTCCCAAATTTTTTTGGCCTACTGATCCCTTTCTGGAAAAAAAATTACTTAGCGCCCCTGGAAATTATTTTTTAATAGCAATTAATAGGAAAGATAAATGCACCTGTGGCCATCACCGCCTCCCTGGATCATTGCAGCACCCACCAGGGGGCAGTGGCATCCACTTTGGGAATCACTGCTCTAAAGCAAAGAGGGAAAGATAAGTGTTCACATCCTGGTTTTAATCAGCCACAGTAGTTTTTACACTCTCCTGTTATATGATTATTGCTTCTGGGATTGCTTCAAAAATAGCATTTTTCATTCTGTTTTATCCCCCATGGATGCTAAAGAAGACAAAAAGGTAGTGAAAAGGGAATAGAATGAGTGATAAAGTGTTTACCGTGCAAATCCCAGCTCATAAAATAATGTAATATTTCTTCTGAATAATTCAGATTTTATGAGAGCCATTTTAAAATATATTTCTCTTGGTCCTCTCACTATTGACTTTGGCTATGATCAAAAGAGTCTGCCACAAACTGAAAACATTTATTTTGATATGCTTATAAGTAAACTGGCTTCCCAGGTTCTCTTAAGCTCACTCAGCTCTGAGCTTTCAGTAAGAGGTTATATCATATATTACAAATAGCCTTTTTTCATCAAACCATGCAGACATCCAGACTGGTAGGCCATTGGGCCATGACACTTAAATGTTCTCAAAAAGAGTACAAGGAGAATTTGGTGGCAAATGTAAAACTGTAGCGTAATGTGTTGTTTGTAACATTTGTGGCTCTGATCCCACCCCAATGCTCCTCCAAGCCACTTGGTACTAATGTTTCTTGATGTTGTTACAATATCTTATTAATGACTAGAGGTGGAGCCAAGATGGCAAAGTAGAGAAAGCATTCATCTGAATTCTTTCAATATTCCTTTCCAAAACTTTAAAATAATACCTCAAATCAAATTCCAGAATGGCAGAGAAAACAAAAGGTCAGAGTGAGACATTCTTCCAAGTCAACATAAGAAGCATGAAAGATCATAAACATAGGAGTAGAGTCAAACCAGAGCCCAGATGGTGGCAAATCAGCAGTGACTTTGGCAACTTTCAAGCAAGAGACAGCAAGGGGAACTGGAAAATGATCAGAAGGAGATTAGAGGGGACTCTGTTTTAACACTAGACCTGGGACAGATGTTCTTTGACAATTCCATTGCCTAGATCCAATTCTGGGTCAGCATTCAAGGGCACAGAGTAACATCTTTGGTCAAGAGGAGTAGAAACCATGAAAGTTGATAGCACTTCTGATCCCATGGGATCAGGGACCCTAAGGAAGAGTATTGTTTCTGTTTCCAATGAATCTAGGGCCCAGAGGAGCAGTATTGATTGTAATCTAAAGGAACCAAGGGCTTTCTTGGATGAGACCAAGAGTATAGACCAGGAGAGCAGTGACAATACCTCTTCCAGATCATACCCCCTTGGAAGCACTGAAAATATTCAATTCTCATCTTGTTTTGATAACAGCAGTGCAAAAAAGCCTGAAACTTGAGAAAAGACAGAAAAGCATGAACACATGAAAGAGAAAACCTAGAAGAATCAATACAGTTAAACTGTTTACACACTATATGAGAAAATAGTATCTGTATCATCTAATAAGTTTATCATGATTAGGGCAATTAGAAGAATTCTACTTAGATAAAGGGTGTAGGAGTGAGTCAATTATGTTTAAGAGGATGAAAAAAAGATAGGTGAGAAAAAGGGAAAATCTGGAAGAAGGGGGAAGAGAGAGGAAGGATAGAGGAAATTATCTCACTTGAAAATGAGTGTATACTGGGTATATACCCTAAAGAAATAATAGGGAAAAAGCATGTGTACAACAACATTCATAGCTGCACTCTTTGTGGTGGCAAAAAAAAAAAAAACTAGAAAATGAGGGGATGTCCACCAATTGAGAATGGCTGAACAAATTGTGGTATCTGATGGTGATAGAATACTATTGTACTAAGAGGAATAATGAACTGGAGGAATTCCATGTGAACTGAAAAGACCTCCAGGAGTTGATGCAGAGTGAAAGGAGAAGAACCAGAGCATTGTACAAAAAAGATTGATAAACTGTGGCACTATCAAACATAATGGACTTCTGTCCAAATTGGTTTGATATGGGTCTTGATGAATAACTTGATAAATGAATAGTGTTTCCCAAGTTGGAAAAGAAAACACTCAGCTCCTTCAAATCTTTTCCTCAGACCAAGATAGAGAGAGGCAAAGATGTTACCTTCTCCAGCTCTGAGAGAGAAAGGATCTGCACGTGGCTCTGTAGATAGCCTGAAGCCATCTGCCAGAATGCCACACCCAGAATGAGAAGAAGTAGTATCTTTTTTTCCTCAGCTTAAATGGCACTTTCACAATAGCTGACCATGCATTAAGGTATAAAATCCTCAAAACCAAGTGGGAAAAACTGAAATATTAAGTGGACTCTTCTCATACAAAATTGTAATAAAATGACATTTATTAAAGTACTATGGCAACAGATTAAAAGTCATTTGAAAATTAAATAATCTAATCCTAAAGAATGAGTGGTCAAGGAATAAGGTAGGTGGCTCAGTAGTTTGGAATAGAAACAGAACATCCTGAATTCAAATCTGGCCGAAATTTCCTAGCTGTGCAATCCTAGGCTAATCACTTAAATTCCCATTGTCTAGTCTTTACTACTCTTCTGCCTTGGAACTATATACAGTATTGATTCAAAGAGAAAAGGTATGAGTTTAAAAAAAAGTGGTCAATAATATCAAAATGACAATTCTCTCTGAGTTAATTTACTTAGTACTATACCAATTAAACTATCAAAGAATTATTTTGTAGAGCCAAAATGAATTGGAAAATAGGAAAATGGGGAACGACATAGAAAAATTTTCTGATTCATTTCTCAAACATATAGGGAACTGAGACAAATATATAAAACTAAGAACCATTTCCACAAATGATTTATGATCAAAGGATATGACCAGAAATTTTTTCAGAAGAAATCAAAGCTATCGATAATCACATTAAAATCAAAATTATTTTAAGGAAGACAAATTAAGACAACTCTGAGATACTACTTCATGCCTATCAGATTATCTAACATGAGAGAAAAGGAAAATGACTAATAATGGAGAGGATATGGAAAAATTGGGACACTAATGCATTGTTGGTAGAGTTTTGAACCATTCCAACCATTCCGGTTAATGATTTGGAACTACACCCAAAAGGCTATAAAATACATTAAAATATATATACTACTTTGACCTAGCAATTCCATCACTGTATCCATATCTCAAAGATATCAAAGGAAAAATAAAGGCCCTATTTGTATGAAAATATTTCTAGCTCTTTTTATGATAGCAAAAAATTGGAAATCAAGAGGATTTATCAATTGGGGAAAGGCTGAACAAGGCTGTGTTTATGATTGTAATGGAATATCATTATGGTATAAGAAGTGATGAATGGAATGGTTTCAGAAAAACCTGGGAATATTTATATGAACTGATTGAAAGTGAAGTGAACAGAACCAGGACAACATTGTTCATGGTAACAGTAATATTGAAAGGATGAAGTAGTGAGAAAGGTTTAGGTATTCTGATCGAGAAAATGATCCAAGACAATTCCAAAAGACCTTTAATGAAAAATGCTTTTCATTTCCAGAAAGAGAACTGATGATCTATGAATACAAATTGAAGAATATTTTTTACTTCCTTTATTTTTATTTTTATTTTATTTGTGTATTCTTTTGTAACATGGTTAATATGAGATGTTTTGCATGACTTCACATGTACAATAAATGTGAATCTTTTTGCCTTCAGAAGTAGGGAAGGGCAAGAGGAAGGCACTTAGCATTAAAAATATTATAAAAATGCTTTACATACAATTAAGAATTATTTTAAAAAAATAAATAAATATATTTTAAAAATATTTTCTTGGTTCCAATATTTCTCTAGAGTATTCCCTAAATGTTGAGGGACACCTGGGATAACTGTAATATTTTCAGGAGCTGATCATCTTAGAACAGATCTAAAAAATCAATGGAAATTTTACATTTCCACAAATCTAAGTGCAGGCCCTGGTGTGACCCTAAGGATTTTTAACTGCAGTTATTCATATAGATCATGGGTTAGGGGAATCTGAAATTCCCAATCCAAGAGATTATAACAAATATATAAATTATGTAAAACATGATATTTCAGCCTGTAGTTTAATTTATATTTGTAGGAAGATCATGGAGTTCCATGGGAGAAATTAAATACTCTAATGAAGTATCTTTGGCATTCCAAGAGGTCAGTTTCATATATTTATCTCTATTATACAAGGACAAGCCTGGCACTAAATCAATATGTCAACTCTCTCTCTGTCTTTCTTCTTTTCTTTGTCTCTGTGTCTCTTTCTGTCTCTCTGTTTTTCACTTTATCTGTGAAAATTTAGAAAAATTTTCCATGGTTACATAATTCATGTTTTTACTTTACCCTTCACCCTTCAAACTCCCCCCTCCAAAGCTAACTCACATCTCCACTGGTTTTAACATGTGTAGTCAGTCAAGACTTATTTACGTATCATTGATAGTTACATTGGTGTGGTCCTTTCATGTCTACATCCCTAATCATGTCCCCATCAACCCAAGTATTCAAGCAGTTGCCTTTCCTCTGTGCTTCCTCTCCTGTAGTTCTTCCACTGAATGTGAGTAGCAGTCTTTTCCATTAATCCCTCAGAATTGTCCTGGGTCATTGCATTGCTGCTAGTACAGACATCCCTTACATTCGATTTTACCACAGTATATCAGTCTCTTTGTACAATGTTCTTCTGGCTCTGCTCCTTTCACTCTGCATCAATTCCTGGAGGTCTTTCCAGTTCACATGGAATTCCTCCAGTTTATTGCCAGTTATTCTTAATCCCAGCCAATGTAATGGGGACTATGCACCTAATATGTCAGTATCTGCAATGATACAGTATTCTATTTCTGGCATATTTCATTTGCAATTAAATCATCTTTGCCTGAAGATACATTCTTCCTCAGTCCAGCCATCACTGTTTGGGGCTTAGTAATTTTGAAGTAATATTATTTAGACTGAAAAACTAGTAGATAAAAAATAATAATAATACCAATAACAAACCTGGTTTGTTTCTTAGTGGTGGCAAGGCATCAGAAAATTTCATATTTGGAAGGTCCTTTCATAGATATGTCTGGAAATAATTTTTCTCCATAATAGCAGTTGAGTAATTAGTTATTTAGAGTATTTCCTTAATGAGCCTGCAGTGAAGAAGACAATACATCACAAGGCACGAAATTCTGGTTTGGAAAACTCCAATAGTTAAAAAGGTTTTTTTCCTCCTGCCATCAGAGACCAATTGCTTTCTTTGTAACTCCAACTCACTAAGATTTTTTTTACATTCTATGTTGAAACAAAAATTAATTCATTCCCTCTTTTTTCTCAAAGCCCTTTAAATGGAAGCAGCTCTTTTACTCCTGTTCACCAGCCTTTTATCTTCCAGATTAAACAACCTTTCTCCTTTCCAATGACACTAATAGGGTAAGTGAGGCCCATTTGCCATTCTGTTTGCCTCTTTCTCCATGTTTTCTTGCTCATCCGTAACTAAATATACTTGCAGAAAGGTAGAAATATTTTGATATTTGATCCTGTTCTTTGTAACACTGATAAATTTTCACCTGGAAACTTGATGTTTTAAGCTTTTATTTCTCACAAAACTTGAATGATAGAGGCAGGTTGTATGGAAGACCAATCAGAAAGAGTAGTCATAACTGGAAGAATATATTACTTGTTAGAAGAAAATCAAGCTGATACAAAAATTCTGGAGAGAAATTTAGAACTATCTCCAAATTATGTATACCTTCTGATCTAGCCAAATAATTATTATATCTACACAGCAAAGAGATTAGAGAGAATGGAAAAGGATGTATGTGTTTAGAAATATTTGTAGTAGCTTTCTTTGTGGCAGGAAAATAATTAGAAACTGAAGGGATATCCATGAGTTGGGGAATGGCTGGACAAGTTATAAAACAAAGTTGTGAGGGATTGTTATTGGAACATAAGAGATGATTAATGGGATTTTTCAGAAAAACACTTGGAAAGACTTGCATGAATTGATGAAAAGTAAAGTGAACAGAACCTGAACATTGCATACAGTAAAAGAAATACTGTATGATGCTCTTCTGTAAAGGACTAAACTATTATAAGCAGTGCAAGGTCCCAAGACAAGTCCAAAAGAGTCATAATAAAGAGTGCTATCCATTCACTGTATAGAAAGAACTGTCAGATCATGAATGTAGATTTAATCATGTCATTTCTTGCCTTATTTCCTTCTTGACTTTTTTCCTTATATGAGCAAAATATGTCTTTTACAACATGAATAGGTAAATTGATAAGAAGCCAAGACCATGGCTAGGTAGCTCTGACAACCTGTACAAATGAATATTAAAAAGTACCTCAAAACAACAGGAGTCAAAAACCAATAGCAAGAGAAAGTGAAGGGGCTCTCATTTTAAAAGGTAGGCAAAGAGAGCTGATTTTCATAGAACAAAGGGGAACCAGAAGCAAACTGCACACACAGAGGAGAGCTGGTCAACAATCTGCCCATCCACCTACTGCACCATGTTTCAAGCCTGGGCATAGGCCAACTTTGGGAACCCAGGACCTTGGATACATCAACAACAGAGCACCTCACATTCCAGGCCCACCCCTTGAAGTCACAGGCCTTGGCACCACTGCACTGTTGGGCCAGGAATTTTATAGCACTTGGCCCTTTCAACCCTGGGCTATGGTAAAAACCTAGCCTATGGGCAAATAACTCACAGGAAGCCATCAGAGGAGATGGAATAAGCAACTTTCAGAATTCCCAGTCCATAGACAAAAAAAAAAAAAAAAAAAGGCTGGGAAGATCAGCAAGCAGCAAAAGAAACACCTACCCCTAGAAAATTTCTATGGTGACAGAGAGTGAGCCACAGAGTCAGTAGGGGACTGTGAGATCCAAGCAACCACATGGAAACTAAACTTCAAAGAAAAATGGAGATTTGTCTCAGGTGATGGAAGAGCACAAAAAGGAATTCAAAAATCAAATAAAACCAGTTGAAGAAAAATGGGGTAAAGAAATAAAAGTCATGCAAGAAAGAAAATAACAGCTTAAAAAGAAAAATTGGTATGGGAAAAACTAAGTTTAAATCAACATCTTATACCTTATACCAAGATAAATTCAAAATGAGTAAATGACTTAAATGTAAAGAGTGAAATCATAAATTAGGTGAACATAGAATAGTATATCTGTCAGATCTGTGGGAAAGGAAGGAATTTAAAACCAAGGAAGAAATAGAGAACATTACAAAATATAAAATGAATGACTTTGACTACATCATTATTATATCTACACACTATTAAAGTGTGTAGGTATAAAAACTACACACTACACACTATTAAAGAAGTTTTTGTATAAATCAAATCAATGCAACCACAAAGAGAAGGAAATCAACAAACTGGGAGAACATTTTTATAACAAAATCTCTAAGAAAAGTTTATTTTTACAAATATATGAGGAACCATGTCAAATTTACAAAAAAAATCAAGCCATTCCCCAATCAACAAATGGTCAATGTACATAAATAGGCAGTTTTCACATGAGGAAATCAAAGTTATCAAAAAGAATGTGAAAAAAATGTTCTAAATCCTTCCTGATTAAAGAAATACAAATTAAAATAACTCTGAGGTACCACCTTATACCTATCAGACTGGCCAATATGGCAGCAAAAGAAAGTGATAAATGTTGGAGAGGATGTGTCTAAATTAGGACATAATACGCTGCTGGCAGAGTTGTGAATTGGTCCAACCATTCTGAATGGCAATTTGGAATTATGTGCAAAAGGCTTTAGAAGCATGCCTACCCTTTGACCCAGCCATATCACTGCTGGGGTTGAACCACAAACAAATAATAAAGAAAAAGTCTTATAAAAAAGCATTTATAGCCATGCTTTTTGTGGTGGCAAAAAAAAAAATTGGAAAATGAGAACATTGTACTCAGAGACTGATATACTGTGGCACAATTAAACATAATGGACTTCTCTACTAGCAGCAATGCAATGACCTAGAACAATTCTGAGGTACTTACAAGAAAGAACACTATCAACATGCAGACAAAGAACTGTGGGAGCAGAAATACAGAAGAAAAATCAATGATCGATCATAAGGTTTGATGGCGATGATTGGGGATATTGACCTCAAATGACTACTCTTGCAAATATTAAAAATATGGAAATAGATTTTGAACAATGATACATATAAAACCCAGTGGAATTGTTTATCAGTTCTGGGAGAAGAGTGAAAAAACATGAATCATGTAAGCATGGAAAAATATTCTAAATTAAATAAAAAATATTAATGAAAAATGAGGGGGTATCCAGCAATTGTGGAATGGCTGAACAAATTCTGTTATCTGATGGTGATGGGATATTATTGTGCTGAAATGAATAATGAACTAGAGGAATTCCATGTGAAAGACCTCCAGGAGTTGATACAGAGTGAAAGAAGCAGAAACAGGAGAATATTGTGCATAGAGACTGATATATTATGGCAAAATCCAAACTAATAGAGTATTCTACTAGGAGCAATGCAATGACCCAGGACAATCAAGAAGAACTTATGAGAAAGAATGCTATCCACATCCAGAGAAAGAATTGTGGGAACAGAAACGCAGAAGAAAAACATAGGATCAATCATGTAACTTGGTAGGGATACAATTAGGGCTTTTATGTTAAAAGGTCACTGTACTGCAAATGTGAATAACATGGAAATAGGTTTTGAACAATGATACATATATAACTCAGCTGAATTGCTTGTCACCTCTGGGAGGTGAGGAGTGAAGTGGGGAGGGAACATGTAACCACGGAAAAATATTCTAAATTTCAAAAAAAGAGAAAAAAAGGAAAAATAATAATAAAGAGGCTTTACTCACTCTACTTGAATATACCCCATTACATGTCTTCATCTTTTGAGGGAAAAAAAAAGAAAAATTGGCCTCCTGGGAAAAGAGGCAAAAATATCCAATAAAGAAAAGAGTTCCATGAAAAGTAGAATGGACCAAATGGAAAAGCAGGATCAAAAGGTAATGGAAGAAATTCATTCTTAAATATTAGAATTGGGCAAATAGAAAGTAATGAATTCACAAGATATCAAGAAACAATAAAACAAGATCAAAAGAGGGAAACAAAATAGATGAAAATGTGAAACATCTCATAAAAAAAATCAGCTGACCTGGAAAAGAAATCCGGGAGAGACACTTTAAGAATTATTAGACTGCCTTAAAGTTGTAACCAAAAAGAAAAGCCTAGAAATCATATTACATGAAATTACCCAAACTTCCCAAATGTTCTTGAACAAACAGGTAAAATTGAGATTGAAATAATTCCCAGATCACCTCCTGCATTAAATCCTCTATGATGTAGTCAAATTCAAGAGCTCCTAGGCCAAGGAAAAAGTAATGTAAGCAGACAGAAAGAAATAATTCAAATATCAATGAGTCCCAGTCAGGAATACACAGGATCTTCTAGCTTCCACTTTGAAAGACCAGAAGGCTTGGAATATGATATTCCAGAAGGCAAGGGAACAGGTTTTACAACCAAGAACCATCTACCCATCAAAACTGACTAAATTTTTTCTGGGGAAAGTATGGTCATTTAGTAAAATAAAAGACTTGCCAGCATACCTCAAGAACAGACCAGACTTAGACAGAAAAAAAATGATATCTCAAAACAAAATTCAAGAGAAGTATAAAAAGGTAAATAACAAAGAGACAAAATTTAAGGACTTTAATAAGGTAAAATAGTTTATATTCCTATATAGAAAAATGATATCTTAAAACTCTTAAAATTTATTATCATTATCATAATAGTTAGAAGAATGACATTGACAGAGGGTATGGTAGTAAGAACTTTAGGAAGATATGTAATATATATGTGTGTGTGTGTGTGTGTGTGTGTGTGTGTGTGTGAAAAAGGGAATTGCACTAAGAGATATGGTAAGAGAAAATAAAATGGGCTAAATTATATCATATAAAGAGACATGAGTGTGGGGAAGATAGTAACAGGTAATACATGAACCATAATCTCTTTGTAATTGCCTCAGAGCAGGAAGAACAGCCAGATTCATTGGGGTATAGAATTCTTTCTTACCCTATAGAGAAGTAGAAGGGGAGTAATATAAGGGAGGGGAAATGAATAGGGCATGATTAAACCAAAACTCTGGTGTGAAAAGTAAGAGTGAAAAGAGAAAGGGCAGGATTGAAAGAGGAAATTAAGATGAAAGAGAATACACAGTTAGGAAATCATGACTATGAATGTAAATAGTGTGTTAATGGAATTAGCTCTAGCCCTTTCATAGTCAAAACTCTACCTACCAGAGATGATGTCATCCCCACCTCCCTTAGTGGGGAGTGGGATGAGTTACCCACACGTGACAATAAGTAACAAATCAAGAACAAGGGACTGCCCTTTGGCCAGTCCAAATCAGTGTTGAGGCTGTCATTTGTCCACTTGAATCAGAGGCGGAACAAGGGAAGTAAAGAAAGACACTATCTCTTCGAGTATGTTGGTTAATTCCTGCTAAGGCAGTTCCCACTTTGAACTTGGCGCTGAAGGATCTCAGAGGAGACCTCAGGCAGCTTCTACTCTGAATGGTCATGTGGGTAAGTTAGGCTGACATCTTTGGCCTACCTTGGTGTTTTTCTAAGAATCTACCTTAAGTAGGCTCTAGCTTATCTGGATGCTAGGCCTTGTGGCTTGTAGCCTAATTTATTTAGCCTTTTAATCTTCTCTATCTGTCCAGGCCTTTGCAGGCCTTGACTAACCTCTCCCTCTCTCTATTTCCCAACCCTTTACCTTCCTAATTGTAAATAAACTACCTTAAACCTGATCCTTACTTGGGTCTATTTTAATTATGGAATCAGTCTGAATTGTTGATTCCTGGTGGCCACACTTTAATTATATATCTATAAATACCTAAAATCTCCCTCTTACAATAGGATGAACTCACCCATAAAATGGAAACAAATAGCATAGTGCAGTGATGGAAACTATGGCCTGCAGGCCAGATGTGGCCTCCTGAAATGTTCTATCTGGCCATGCAACATTATTCCTAATCTGACAAATAAAATGAGTAGGATACAATACAATGAAATTTTGAAAGAGTTGTCTTAGAAACAGAGTGATAGATGAACATTTCCTTTGACCCCTCTTTAAAAGTTTGCCCATCACTGGCATAGTGGATTAAAAAAATAGAATCCTACCATATGTTATTTCCAAGAAACAGGCAGGTAAGTACATACAGAGAAAAGGTAAAAGGCTGGAGCTGAATCTATTGGGCTGCAACTGAGACAAAAATTTAAAAAAAGGAATTGTAATCATGATGTTAGACAAAGTTAAAGGAAAAATAGATCTGATTAAAAGAGATTAGGAAGGCAATTGCATCATGATGAAAGTTAGTATAAACAATGAAGAAATACTGAATATATTTGGTATATTATATATATATATATATATACCAATATATATTATATACCAACATATTTGGTATATAATATATATATAATATACCAAATGGCATGTCATCCAGATTTTTAAGGAAGAAACTAAAGGAGCTTATGGAGGAAATATTAAAACTATACTAATGGGGAATCTCAACTTTTCCCTATCAGAACTAGATAAATCTAACCAAAAAATAAAGAAAAAAAGGAGAAAATGAAGTAAATGAAATTATAGAAAAGTCAGATTGAATAGATATCTG
>NC_058134.1:11383620-11415672 GCF_016433145.1 Gracilinanus agilis | reverse complement strand
TACCACCTCACACCTAGCAGATTGGCTAAAATGAAAGAAGGGGAGAGTAATGAATGTTGGAGGGGATGTGGCAAAATTGGGACATTAATGCATTGCTGGTGGAGTTGTGAACTGATCCAGCCATTCTGGCTGGCAATTTGGAATCATACTCAAAGGGCTATAAAAGAATGCCTGCCCTTTGACCCAGCCATACCATTGTTGGGTTTGTACCCCAAAGAGATCATAGATAAACAGACATGTACAAAAATATTTATAGCTGCGCTTTTTGTGATGGCAAAAAACTGGAAAAGGAGGGTATGTCCTTCAATTGGGGAATGGCTGAACAAACTGTGGTATATGCGGGTGATGGAATACTATTGTGCTAAAAGGAATAATAAACTGGAGGAGTTCCAGGCGAACTGGAGAGACCTCCGGGATCTGATGCAGAGCGAAAGGAGCAGAGCCAAAAGAACATTGTACACAGAGACTGACATACTGTGGTAAAATCGAATGTAATGGACTTCTGTACCAGCAGCAATGCAATGACCCAGGACAATTCTGAGGGATTTATGGTAAAGAATGCTACCCACATTCAGAGGAAGGACTGCAGGAGAGGAAACATATAAGAAAAGCAACTGCTTGAACGCATGGGTCGGGGTGGACATGATTGAGGGTGTGGACTCGAAACTACCACACCAATGCAACCACCAACAATTGGGAAATTGGTCTTGATCAAGGACACATGACAAAACCAGTGGAAAAGTGCGTCGGCCATGGGTGGGGGGAGTGCGGGGGGTGAAGGGGAAAATAGGAGCATGAAACATGTAACCATGTTAAAAATGATTATTAATAAATGTTAAAAAAAACAAAAAACAAAAAAAAACAATATGGTACTAGCTAAGAGACAGAATGGAGGATAAGTGGAATAGACTTGGGGTAAATCACATCAGCAAGACAGTGTATGATAAACCCAAAGAGCCCAACTTTTGGGACAAAAATCCACTATTTGACAAAAAATGTTGGGAAAATTTGAAAACAATATGGGAGAGATTAGGTTTAGATCAACATCTCACACCCTACCTCAAGATAAATTCAGAGTGGGTGATTGACCTGAATATAAAGTAGGAAATTATAAGTAAATTTAGTCAACACAGAATAGTATACTTGTCAGATCTATGAGAAAGGGAAAATTTTAAAACCAAGCAAGAGTTGGCAAAAATTACAAAATGTAAAATAAGTAATTTTGATTATATTAAATTAAAAAGGTTTTGTACAAACAAAAAAATGCAACCAAAATCAGAAGGGAAACAACAAACTGGGGAAAAATCTTAATAACAAAATCTTTTACAGAGGTCTAATTATTTAAATATACAAGGAGCTAAATCAATTGTATAAAAAATCAAACCATTGCCCAATTAATAAATGGGCAAGGGACATGAATACGCAATTTTCAGATAAAGAAATCAAAACTATCAATAAGCACATGAGAAAGTGTTATAAATCTCTAATAATTAGAGAAATGTAAATCAAAACAACTCTGAGGTACCACCTCACACCTAGTAGTTTGGCTAAAAAGACAGCAGGGGAGAGTAATGAATGTTGGAGGGGATGTGGTAAAATTGGGACATTAATGCATTGCTGGTGGAGTTGTGAACTGATCCAACCATTCTGGATGGCAATTTGGAACTATGCCCAAAGACCTCTAAAAGACTGCCTGCCCTTCGATCCAGCCATAGCATTGCTGGGTTTGTACCCCAAAGAGATCATAGATAAAAAAGACTTGTACAAAAATATTCATAGCCTCATTCTTTGTGGTGGCAAAAAACTGGAAAGCAAGGGTATGCCCATCAATTGGGGAATGGCTGAACAAATTGTGGTATTTGCTGGTGATGAAATACTATTGTGCTCAAAGGAATAATAAACTGGGAGAATTCCATGTGAACTGGAAAGACCTCCAGGAATTGAGGTAGAGTGAAAGGAGCAGAGCCAGAAGAACATTGTACACAGAGACTGATACACTGTGGTAAAATCAAATGTAATGGACTTCTGTACTAGCAGCAATGCAATGACACAGGACAATTCTGAGGGATCTATGGAAAAGAATGCTCTCCAAATTCAGAGGAAGAACTACAGGAGTATTAACACAGAAGAAAAACAACCGCTGGAACACATGGGTTGATGTGGATATGATTGTGGATATAGACTTGAAAAGACCACATCAATGCAATGGCCAATAATATGTAAATAAGTCTTGATTGATCACACATGTTAAAACCAGTGGAAATGTGTATTGGATATGGAGGGGCGAAGGGGAAAATAAAACAAGAATCATATAACCACCCACCCTTACCAATCTTCCACCTATGAGACAATACACCGAAGTACAAGGGTTTAAAAAAAAAAGAATCATATAACCATGGAAAATTTTTGTAAAAAAAATAAAATATTTAAATAAAAAAAGAATCTCCTAGGAAATATAAGATTCAAATTAATATCCAACAACAAATATTATAATTTATAAGATTCATTAATGATCACTTGAAGTAGACGATGCAAAAGTCAAAGTAAAGCTTGAGTAAACAGCAGTTGTTTTTTTTCCTGACCATGGTAGTGGGAGAAAAGAGAGAGGCTTGGGTTCCAGAAAGTTTTTCTCCAAAATGTAAGGATGTAACATCAGGAGGAAAGTGTTATTCCTGGGGTACTGATTCCTGGGATACAAAATTATAATTACACAAAACCCCCTGTGATTCCCATGGAAAATGAGTATGTAGAAATCTCTCAGATTTACATGCCTACTTTCCTCATGGAATCAGTACACATAACCAACTTATAACTTTAAAGATTTTTAACTAGACGTACATACAGTATTGTACTCTCTAAGGGGAAATTGCTATAATTTGGGGATAAAAGGGAAATAAAAGAGAAATAGAACAAAACTAATGATTGCTACACTCACAAATAAACAATTAAGGGACAGTCTCCTTTGGCATAAGAGTGTACATTCAAAATAAATGTGTTCGGGGGCAGCTGGGTAGCTCAGTGGATTGAGAGCCAGGCCTAGAGACAGGAGGTCCTAGGTTCAAATCCGGCCTCAGACACTTCCCAGCTGTGTGACCCTGGGCAAGTCACTTGACCCCCATTGCCTACCCTTACCAATCTTCCACCTATAAAGTCAATACACAGAAGTTAAGGGTTTAAAAAGTAAAATAAATAAAAATAAATAAAATAAACAAAATAAATGTGTTCAACCCCCCACAGTTCAAATCACCACATTCCAGGCAGTGTCTGGTTCAACCTGTGAGGCAGCAGCAGCAGCGAGAGTGGTGATAGAAACAGCAGCAGAGCTGGGAAAACTCCAAAGAAAGTTCTCTGGTAGGGGGAAGAAGGGGTGAGAAGGCTGTGGCAGGAGAAAAACATGGCTTTGTAAAATTTATCTACTCTCTATTCTTTACTCAAAGACTTTCTTAAAGAAAATTAAGGATTCTTTTTTGTAGTAGTTAGTAAAAAATGTAAGATTAAAATTAATATCCGATAACTCCAAGTATTATATTTGATAAGATTTATTTATAATCACTTGAAGTAACAGAAACAAAAGTGGAGAGAGGCCGGGGTTCCAGAAACTTCTTCTCCAAAATGTAAGGATGTAACATGAAGATGAAAGTGGGATTCTGGGAAATGGAGTCCTGGGGTACAAAATTCTAATTACACAGTACCAAGTAGTATTTATAACTGCTTTACAATATCTCATTAGTTTTTCACAACAACTTTGGGAGTTAAGTGCTATTATTATCCTGATTTTCCAGTTGAGAGAAACTGAGGAAGACAAAGGTTAAGCAACTTGCAAGGTGACACAAATAGTAAATCTTTGAGACCAGATTTGAACTCAGGCCTTCCTGAAGCCAGACTCAGTACTTTTTTTCATCTAAAGGATTAAAAAAAAAAGATGACTGAAATGCATGATTGTAGCTTGGTAGTGGGGAAGTGAAATAAGTAGAAGCAATGGAGTAATATTTTCCAATTAAATTTGCATACAAGAAATAATAGTCTCTGAGGAGCGAGAACTATTCATATACAGAAATGTGTTAGGGAAGCTACTGAATGGTCACTCTCTGAAATATGGGGAAAAGGACACCTGGATGAAGGAATACTTTCCTGGCTCTCATCTGGTTTCAGTTTAGTCCCCTTCAATATTTTGAGAGTTCAATAACATGGTGTTACATAATGGTAATTGATTTTGTAGTTAAAAGGACTTTGATATCCTATCTCTACTCTAAATCATTAATTAATTGTGTGACTATAGCTAAGTCCTCTGCCTTCTTGAAATTCAGTTTCTTCCTCTCAAAAATGAGGAAAATAATAGTAATCTATATTACTAAGTAAGTAAAGTAATAGTAATCTATATTACAGGGTTGTGGAGTTAATCAAATCAAATCATATATAAAGTACTTCATAAAGCATAATTTATAAAAGTAGCTTGAATTTTGTAAAGATTCTCACTTAAAACTGGATTAAAGATCCCTTTTAGGAAGTCAGAATTATTTAATTCTTTTATTTGTCTTGAAATAAGGCTATTTGGCTGAAAAAAATCTTTTTCTCCAGGAAGATTTTACCATGTGCTATACCACAATACCAAAATGCCAAATTCATTAACAAATATATACTTTTGTTAGTTATAAGACATAGCCAAAAAAAAAAAAAGGCAAGTGTTTCAGAACCTGGAGGCGAACACAAAACATGCAAATCTGAGGACCATTCCTTTTCAAAGTAAGAACATTTTTTTTTTTACATGAGAATCTGCCACTCTGCCAAAACTCAACTCTCCTAATGAGCAGATTCTCAAAAAAAGAATTTCAAAGGGAGATCAATTTTTAGTTCAGGGTCAACCTGCCCAAAAGGAAAGAAAATGATAAACGATTTTTTAATCTTTGGACCATTTTTGTGTGCTTGTTACAATTTGACCCCTACATATCTTGGTTTTCCTAGATAAAATTGTATTTGCAGTAACATATTTGACCATTCCCAAGATCTTTTGAAATTCTACCAACCTTTTTTGAAAAATAAACATTGTGGACCATAGAAGACATTTAATATGACAAGAAATAATTCAAGAATGCATTGGAACTTGGGCATGAGGGTAGGTGGAGAAATCTCAAAGTGCCAAAGAATTTGAATGATTTGTCCAAGATTACTCAGACAGTAAATAGCAGATTCAGGATTCAAATCTAGGTCTCCTGATTCTAGATTCAGATGAGTTTCTATTTCTACCACTAGTAGTGAAGACTTCATTAACTAGATAGCTAGTTTTCCAATAGCTATTCTCTCCTTAGTTGAGTCACCTTTATTGTTGAGTACTGCTTCTGAATTCACTGCTTTTCAAGCAACTTTATCTTTATCTTATATTCTGAACTTGTCTTATGTTAATTAATGATGAATTATATTTTCTTAATGAATATGAAGGATGTTTTGACCAAATCATAGTTAACCCACCATAAAGCCTTAGGTGGCCAAGGAGCAAGAATTATATGTTCTCCATGGAAATCCATTCTACTTCACACCTTCCTAGAATTAGAAAAGCTTTCCTTATATTGCATCCAAAAATACATTTCTTTAAGTTTTATCCCCTGAACTTATTTCTGCCTTCCAGAGATACGCAGAAAATGCCTAAATATCTTAGTAAGATACTGAAATAGAATGAGTGCTCACTATGCACATTGTTCTAAAAACCATGGAGGAGAAATCTAAGGACCACCCACTACCCACAGGAAAAGTCCTGGACTGATTAACTAGGAAAGGCATCGGTTATTGAACTAAAATAGTGACTTACTTATCAGCACCTAGTGGTCTGCAAGAGTTGATGGGAGTTCAAAAATATCTAGTTTACTGTGTGTGCATAGCTTTAGAAGTGAGAAAATCAGGCTTACTATGAAGAGACTAATATGAAGTTTGGATACATGTGATAAATTGTGTCTGCTTTCTGCAGACAAATTAGAGAATAAGAGATTTAAACATTGATTTTGGCACCTCAGTGATTGAGGAGACCCAGATGTGTGTATTTGGGGGTTGGAGAAAGGGAGACTGAGTCATCATGAGGCCACTACTGGGAAGAGGATAGTTTTAAGGGAATAACAGATGAGTCTCCAAAAGATATTCCTTCTAATAGTTTCATTTTGAAATAATTATTATTACAGACTAGGTGCTAAAATATATTCTTTCTCTGCTTTAGAGGTAGGGCAAATATTGTCTGAACCCCCTAACGTTCAGCTCTTGATTTGAGACAAAGTCCTGATTGTCTTCACCTACTTCCAGCTTTGAATGGGGACCTTTATTTGGGAAAAGTAGGAATTTTGGGTTATTTAATCTCTCTATATAAGTCAGACAAGAATATCAATCTGGCATGTGTTCCAATTCAGCTTCTTAGGAAAATTTGGGGAAAAGGGTCATTTTCATCTTATTTGTTGGAAATCTTTCTAAAATGTATTGAACCTCTCAATGGCTTCTTAAACTTAAGGTTGTGAGAATCATGTCATCTTTTCCTTTTTTCTTGATGTATTGGAATTGTCATTATATCATGATATTCGTTAAGCCTATGAAGATCTATAGGGCTATTTATCCGCTACTAAGTAAACTATGTGCCACTCAAAGCTCCCTCCCATCCTCTTCCTATGTGTAGGTGTGGAATTTTTTTACAAGTGATCTGTGGTAGTAGGGAAACCAGATCTCCAAGGTGATTTAAATTGTATCTAAACTACAAATAAACCTTATGGGTTTCACAATGAGAGTGAAATTAATATGTATTAATGTACAGATCTTATGGCCTTAGGTCTTCATTGTTCAGACCTTTTATTCCTTTATTCAGAGATCTCAGGCATATTCTGAATATTTGAGGCTGCCAAATAATTAGCCAGAAATCCAAGTCAAGCTCAATAGCTATAGTTACAAATACCATTCTGTTAACATTGAATCAGAATTAGGGGATTTTCCCCCCTCTCTAACCCATTAGTATTGCTCCTGTTCCAATCTTTCAAAGATCACTGACTGCCTCCCTCTTCACATACCAAAGGAAGTGATTTATCTGGGCCTGATGTAAAGGGGATCTGGCATCAGCTTCCTCCTATCTTGTGTTTCAATTCTTTATTATGCATAATTGTTCTTTCCTTTCTGCTCTGAAAAACATTCTTTTGACAGAGAAACCAGATGTAAAATTAGACTTAAACAGCTGTCTTCTCTCAATTTTTGTGTTAGCCAAGAAGTGGAAAGTAAATATTTATCCAATGATTGGGGAATAGATAAATAAATTGAGCTATATGAATGTAAGGGGAGGTTATATGACTCAGTAGATAGAGCACTGGGTCTGGAGACAGGAAGACCTGAATTCAAATCTAGCCTCAGATATTTACTAATTGTGTAACTCTGGGCAGGTCACCCTGGAAAATCACTAAAAGTATCTTTGCAAAACAAACAAAAAAAACAAACAAAAACATGCACAGTATATTTCATGGGGTGATAAAGAGTCAGACATAACTGACACAAATAAATAACAATGTATGAATATAAGAAATGACAAATACGATTAATACAGGGAAGCATGGAATGATTGACATGAGCTCATACTGAATTAGGCAAAGCTGAGAAAACACAAGATACAGTGACTACAATAATTTAAGTAGAAAGAAGAGAAAGCACAAAATAATTTAAAATAAATGACTCCAAGGAAGAAAACAGACACTGTTTTTCAGAAGCTGGAGTAGAGAAAACAGGTTTGAAAGATTAAATATATTGATTTTTTTATATATTGATCAACTTAGCTGATTTTTGTTAACTTCCTCTTTTTCATTTAAACAATTATTTGTTTTAAAGTGTGACTGGTGTTGTAGTCTTTCTGATGCATTAAGGTGGCATCTAAGCAAGATAAAAGCAAAGAACTTCAATAAAGTTTATTTTAAATTTTATAATTGAAGCAATTCGAGAAGTGTTAACTAAATTCTCAGGAATGGGCAAAGTGAAAAAGAACTCTTATATAATTCTGAATAACTGGAATGCCCCATCACTAGTCTATCATTCTTCCATCATGGGTTTGTGGTCTGTTTCCAAAACTCATAATTTAATAACTAGAATTTATATAGCACTTTAATATTTGTAAAGTTATTTGCATATGTTAACTCATTTGATCTTCATAAAAATCTTTTTAGGTAGGTGCTGTTGGTGTCCCCTTTTTATATATCAGGGAATAAAAGCAGAAAGAAGTTAGGTGACTTTTGCCCAGGGTCTCACAGCTAATAAGTGTGTAGGGTAGGATTTTAATCTAGGTCTTCCCAACTCCAGGACAAGCATTCTATCCATTGTACCACCTGTACAATGCTCTGATACAAATACTGCTTCCATTTTTATGTGTCCTGGACTTTACTCAAATATTCTTCTCCTTGGTAAGTTCCCTGGATTTTTTGTCTTCTTGTTAATACCTCTCCTCCATCCCCCTCTTTTACATATTCTGTTCTCTTATTTTTAATAGGTACACATTTCTAGAGTCTAATTTTAAGGCATCTACCTGGCCCATTCAAGACTCAGTGAAATCTAGAAAAACAAACTTAAATCCTTGCATTTTGGGCTTTATATTTTCAGATACTGCAAAATACCTCATCCATAGCAAATACTTTATGTTAAAATAGCACTATAAATATGAATTGTTCTAGGGATATTTAGGACAGAAAGAATGTTTCGCTGAGGAGATTGGTGGGGAAAGAAAGGTTCATGGAGAAAGTAGCACTTTAGTATTGAAAGGAAATGATTTTGAATAGTGTGGATAATAAGAGAATGCATTTCATCAATGTAATATTTGACTTGAAAATTCAGAGACATGAAATGTTTGAGTCCTTGGAACAGCTAGCCAAAGATGGCTTGAATGATAAATGCATCAAGTAGAATGATGTCAGAAAATGTTTGGAAAGGTATATTGGAGTCCTTCCCTGACCTTGCCTTTTCTGTTTCCTTTGCCTGGAAAAGAAAGTGCCTTCTCCTAGTCCCACTAAGTGGGGATTTGTTTAATTGGTCAATGGACACTATGAGCATCATTCATTTCTTTTATATATTTAGCTGTTGACTTCAGTAGAAAGCAATGCAACAGAATTCACCTGATTGCATCATCAGTTTCCTAAGAACTAGATTGAGGTCACATTTTTTTCACGTATGCATTGAAAAGCCAGCAGATGGCAAACTTGAGACTTTTAAGGTATTTCTGATTAGACTTTCAACTTGAAACCCTTGATATATGTGTGTATATACTTATTCATCAGTCATTGAGTTTCATGATTGGATCTTTGCAAATAAGTCTTATCTTTTATAGAATCGCAGGGTCCACAGATATCAAATTAGAATCTCAGTCATCAGTCAACAAAGGATCTACTTGGTACTGCTTCTTCTTTGTTACAAAATCAGAGTTTCAATATTTCAACCTATAAGGGACAATTGTTTATCCAGCCTTTAAAGACTTTGAATGAGAAGGAATTTAGTACTTCCTTGGTCATCCCATTCCATTTTAAGAAACTATATTTTAAGAAGTTTTTCCTCCTCCTGATATTAAGCTTGTCTGTGACTTTGTAACTTTTATTATTCCTGGTTTTGTGTTCTGGGAGAAATCAAACAATTCTAATATCTCTCCCACTTGAAAACTCAGTAAATACTTGAATGAAACTGATATATATGCCGTTGGTCTATTTTGGAAGCCAAACCAAACATCCCCATATTCTTCAACTGATCCTTATATGACACAAACATAAAGCTCTTGGTGATCCTGATTGCCCTTTTCTGTTTACTGATGTCTTTCCTAAAATGTAGTACTCAGAACTGAATAGAGGATATTGGATTTGACCTGACCAGGTCAAAGTGAAATGGTTAAAGGGGATTATTATCCTCCCATTCTTGAAAACTGTGCTTTGTCAATAAAACCCATGACTATTATTCTGACTGGCATATGATGTTGTTGATTCATATTATAAGTAGCCCATTGAAACGCTCATGTCTCTTTCAGATGAACTGTTCTCTAAGAAATACTTTCATTATGTAGATTTATCCAAGAAACAACACTATATTGGGGAACTCAGTGTGCCTTGCATAATACTTGCTCACTCTTGATTTCTATGATTAAGGAAAGATATCACCAATCTTTAAGTGTGATGTTGTAAATCCTCATGATTTGTAATGAGATACCCAGTAGTACTACTTGTACCACAGGGCTGGCCCCAGAAAAAGCCTTATTTCTATTCCACCATACAAAATAGGTATTAAGCTTTATTTGATACTATCTACAACTATAAGGAATATGCTTTCATTTACATTTCTATGACCAAGTCTAAATATGTCCAGAAATTTCCTTAATGGCCATGTATCAACAAACATATCTTTCAATTTTAATAAAAGAATTTGACTTTCACAAGCATTGACTTCATATAAGGGGCCAGGCAATGTTAATGTATTTATACGTTACATGTCTTAATCAGAGATTTTTCCTAAATGAATATAATTACCCTTAGAAATAAACATACTTAGGGGGAAGCTGTGTTGTTCAGTAGATTGAGAGCCAGGCTTAGAGATGGGAAGTCCTAGTTCAAGTCTGGCCTCAGACATTTTCTAGATGTGTGACCCTGGGCAAGTCATTTGCCCTCCATTGTCTGACCTTTACCACTCTTCTGCCTTGGAACCAATGCATAATATTAGTTCTAAGATGAAAGATAAGAGTTTAATTTTTTTTAAAAAAAGAAATAGACATAAGTAGAAACATAATTCATTAAAATGCTCATTGTTTTCCCTACGAATTTAAATGTCTTCCTAATATCTAATAATTTAATGAGCCTGTAATAAGCATTTCCCTATATCAAGCATTGTGCAAGGATCTGAAAATGCAATGATAAAAACAAAAAATAACTTCTACCCTCAAATCTTTTAACCTAACTGAGCTGGTTTCCTCATCTGTGAAATGGGAATAACAACCTGTATTATTATTATTTCCAATAGATTAATAAATCCTCCTTCATAATCACATAACAATTAGTTAAATTTCTACAATTATTAGTTAATTTCATGAAATAGCTTGTAATGAATTTCTGACTACTTAGGAGAAAAGTATGAGACAAATACAGCAGTGATTAGTCCTAGGTAAAAGAATCAGGCAAAGTGAATATTTTATTATTTTCTTAGAGAAATATGATGAATGCAATTATTTTATGGATAAAGTTATAGGTATATTAGAGGAAAAATTGATTGAAAGGAATTAGAAATTAAAACATTGGGGAATACATACATATTAATTAGTGTTCAACTAGAATGACTAGGAGGTTTTCCAAGTATAACAAAAAATAAACCAAAGAAAAAACTACAAGGCCCAAGACCTTCATGAGTGGTCTTTCTTGTTGGCAAATAGAAAAAGAAAAGCTCAGAATATGTCTAGGATCCTCATAGTCTTGGACTTTATTAAATAGATAAAGAACCAATCTGAATTATTTTTAAATAAATAAGTAGAATTGAGTTTGTAGAGTGATCATATGTGCAACAATATTCTCATGAAGGCTTCTTAATGAAGAGGCCATAGAGGAGGTAAAATAAAAAAGGAGACAGAAAAAGAAAGACAGAGACAGTCAGAGAGCCAGAGCCAGAGATACAAGACAGAGAGTCAGAGACAGATAGAGATGGAGACAGATTTATCTGAGTTGTTTTCTTTTTCTCAATTCCAATTTATCTTGTTCCACTGTACTAGCACCTGGCAATGTCCTGCCATAGCCAGACAGGAGAAGGAATGTAGAAAATTTTATACTTTCTCCTATTTAGAAATGTGTGGGCACTAACAGTTATTAGGACATGGAATAAGGAAAACAGGAGTATATACAAGAAGTCCCAAAAGTCTCTGTGCAGTTTCAAATTATGAATTTTGGGACACTGTATCTATGGAGGGGAGGCTGAGGGAAACTAGCTTTCCACCTCCTTTGGAAAATATGAATATTTCATTGAATTGGAAACCAAGAATTAAACATGGTGATTATTATACAGAGATTCTAGGAGGACTAATGTGCCACATGAACTTTGCACACAAATCATGGAATAAAAATATTACTAGCTGGACAATGGTACCCCATTCAGTGTTCTAAGTATTGTGGGCAGATTATGGATGAACCAAGGACGAACATGTTCGTGCTTATTTTCTTTATCAATGTCTTCTTTGATAGAATTTTAAAACATAATATGAATTAGAGTGAGAACCCAATGGCCCCATCGCAGCTGTCTGGGGATAGCTGCTGTCTGAAATGAAAGAAACGCTGTTTCTGCTGCCTATTGGGACTCAACCATCCAAATCCAGAGGGAGTAAGTGGAGCAGAGCACACAGATTCATCTTTTCCTAGGATCACCTAGTTAAAAAACCCTAAGAATTAAATGTTCATCTTAAAACTGATTTGGAAGCTTTCCCTGGGCTGAGAGGGTCTATGGGCTGAAAAAGGAGTTTCATTCCTTCTAAGAAGAGGGTGTGCTTCTACAACCTTGCCCTTTTGTGTCTTTCAGGCACGATAACCCTCTTACCATTTTCTATTCCTTCTCCTGATCCCCTCTCCCCAAGAAAGTTTTGGCGCAAAAAGAGCTTTGAATCTACACAGGTATCTTCTCCCCTCTCATGCATCTGGAAGTGCTAAAGGGATGGAAGACAGGGGAAGGGTGGAAAAAAGGTGTATCTTGGTCCGCTTGTAGTTCATTAGGGTCTCTGGGCGGGGCCAAAGGAAAGCCTGCTAGGGTATTGGCTCTAAACACATACATATATATCTGGCTCTTTCCCTCCTCCATCAATCTCCTAAATTCCAATGAGGTCACTGCGATGAGCAAGAACAAGATAAAAAGAGGAGAGGAAGAAGAGGGTGACGGTGAGAAGGAGGAAGAAGGAGAAGAAGGAGTAAAGACAAGAAAGGGGCCATCAGACAAGGTCGACTTTTTCTGAGACACAGCAACTGTGAGGAGTGTGGTGCTGAATGTAATCTGCCTGAATGAGAGACAGAAGCAGAGAGAGAAGGACTGAGCCACTTTTCTATTACGACAGTAACAAAGGGAGAGGAGGCAGAGAGGAAGCAGAGAGAAGGGAGCGAGCCCTCCCACTCGCCGCCCCCCTCCCCCAGAAGACAAAACCCCTGAGCTAAGAAGAAGAATCAAGGGAGCCCGAAGTGCTGGAAGACACAGAACAGACAAGAGAAAAAGCCAGCTAACTAGAGTGGGGGCGTGCAGGTTTCCTGCAGGGACTTCTTCGGACGCAGCAGCACCTTGGACAGCGCCCGGGTGAGCGCATCCCTGACAAAAAAGACTGAGCAGAAGCTGCCATCCCTCTGAGAAAAGGCTACTTTTGCAGCATCTCCCCTCTCTTTTTCCTTCGGTCCACTTCAGCTTGACTCCAACCCCGGAGCAGAAGGAAATCCTTTGTCCTTCGGCACTTTGAACGTGCCAAGAGGTGCCTTGGGTGCTTTGGCCCCGTCCAAAGAAGCTCGCCTCTGTCTCTGGGACCAGCAGACCTGCTGGAAAATGCTGAACTGGTGAAGAAAGGGGGGAAAAAGTTTGGGGGGATCTAATAGGGGGAAAGAGGGGAGCGCACAGAGAACGCGGAAGACAGAAGGTGGATGGTTTGTTTCCCCGGGCTGATCTGGAAGGAATGATGACCGAGGGAGGATGTGCACCAGCGGCCAGATCATTGGGAGCCTGCTGGTGCTCTCTGTGCTGGAGATAGGGCTGGGGGCGTCCAGCGTGGCCGTGGGGGCAGTCAGCTTCAGCCTGGCCCTCAGAGAGCACCAGCCGCAGCTTGGAGACTCCTCTCCGGTATGGAGCGGGCTGTGTGTACGTTAAGCCATTTCACTCTCTCTTTAACTCTTGTTGCTGATGATCATTGCGTGTTAATAGCTCCTCCCCGGGAGGGAAGGCCGTAATAAACCTCCCCCTTGCATGTCAGTCTGAAAAAGCATCCCCTGTGCATTGTTCCTGTGGGTAGACTAAACCTGTCCTCTGTGGTCCCATTTTATTTGTTTGAATGCCTGCTTGGGGTGAAGACCCAATGAAATAAGGAGCTCTGGTTTATATAAATAAGGAGGGTGAACGGGTCCCCTGGGAGATCTTGGAATGGTCTTGTAGTGGGAATAATTAGGGGGAGGCTTTTTCAAGAATGTCAAGGGCATGTCCTTTGGCTCCTCTGTTCTCTTTACAAGGAAAAAATGCTATATAGGTTTCCTAGGATAATAAGAACAAGAAGGGTTGTAATTATTCTTTTGTCCTAGTAAACATGGTGACCAGGACATACAAGTAGCAATCCAGAGAAAGCCAGGTACATAGAGTATATGTGGATGTGTGCATGTATGTTTCTATGGGCAGCTAGATAATCTCATACACCTTAAGTAATGCTAATACTGTTCTCCATTGTGCTTTTCCTGCTAATTTTCTCTAGATGTGTATTTATCACTCATCAGTGTACACCTTGAAACCACTTTGTAAGTTCTAGGCATTCACTTGTTTATGGTAGAAGGTAGGGGGTAGACAACAACAGAGTTCAATTTGTAAGTACACCTCTAATCACATAGTTCCCACTGAGAGGTTTCATATATTTCATGAGGGAAGCTGTCAGAAACAACATACCTTTTGTTTCTTCCCCTATAGGTAAGAGTCAGGGAAGCTTTAGGAATTTATTTCTTTAGCTAGGGAGAAATCAATGAAATAACTTGTAGTCTGGGCCTAACTGTGAAAAATTGTCTTCTCTCTGGGTTTGTGAATCTCATTACCTTCCTAGGTTTACATTATACTTTGGAAGATTGATTTTAGAGGATGCAATTTTATTTTCCTAGGAATTCTATTGGTGCAATTATAAAATTATTTTTGTTGAGCTTTAAGAATAGAGATGGTCATTTGGGTGCACAACTGCCATAATCCCCAAAATATTTATTCATAATTAAGTTGATACTTAATTGATAGTATATGAATAATGGTGAAGGTTCATTTGGGTTCTCTAAGGAGAATAATTTAATTAAACTCTACTTTCCAGAATTGAAAAGTTGAATCTCTTTATTTAAAATTAAAATTGAGCAATTTTTTATAGAAAAAGAGAAAAAATGAATTCTACCTCCAAGAAAGCTTTAACATTTTCAGATGAATAGACAATTTGTCTTTAATAATATCACTGGTAGCTAAGTTAAGAAGCATGACTTATGGCTATAAAACTTTTTATACACATCATCATTGGATATTCTTTTGGCCTGATCATTTTAAAAAATCACTCAGATTGACAGCACAAATAAGTGGAATTAGATTTGATTAGTTACTAATACCCTGGAGACCTTCAAATTAAATATTCTTCATATTATACACAATAGTTAATATTTTTGAAATTGTGGAGTAATCAGAGAGAAGACTAATAAACTTCTAAACTCTTCCCATGAATAACTATAACTATTATGAATCATTTTGTAACTGTAGGGGCATGGCTGTAGAGGAGAGATAGCTTGACTGATAACTTAATTTTCAAGATCTCTGCATTCTTTTCCAAGTTTCCACCTGGCAGAGCAAAATAAATGGAGAATCTGAAGCCACATCTTCTTGATACCCAAACAGCTGGCTCATTTAGTGCAGATGAGGAAAAGACATTAGTCAAACTGGAAGTTTGTTATAATATAAAAATAAACCTAGTTCTGTGGTTAACTGTTTTACTTTGGACTTAGTTGTTTGGCTCCATAGTAATGCAATCTAAAAGAGGTCATGGTTGTGTCTTCAGGAGAATAAAATGGCTGTTCAATTCAGGGGTGGGGGTGTAATTATAACCTCTCAGGACAAGATAGATCTGAGCCACCCCCTAAATCACTTTAAATTAATCATTCAAGATGACTGGAAAGTATATCTAATTTAAAAAAAAAAACAGCAAATAGTAAGTGATCCAAGGGTCAGTATTTGAAACTGATGCTGTGATAAAAGAGAAATGGCATTGAAGATCAGAGAAGTCATAGAAAAAAGTTAAAAGAGAAAAAAGAAATGAAATGGATAGGAAGCTGCTTTTTTAATCATATTGTCACATGGGCAATATCTTAGCACCTGAGCTTTCATGAAAGTAAGCTAGGAGCAAGGACTCTGTCATTCATTCACTTTAGACTATATTATCTTAAACATCATAAAATTATCTTTAGTTGGAGGAGAGTGTAAAGGTCATGTCATACAACTCATATTTCAACCTGAATCTCCTTGGATGGGACATAGCAAATAAATCATCACTAACTCATAAAGCAGTCATTTACATTTTTGATAAGCTGCTTCATTTATAAATGTTTTCATTTCTTCATACGTAAAATAAGATGATCGAGCTAAATGATCTTTGTTGTTATCCTTGTTTCTAAAATTTTATGACTCTATATGTACTCATTTTGTAGGGTCAATGTGTTTAGAACCAGATCTTTTCTTTTTCTCTATGTAAATATAAAATTAGGCAAACTCTTGGAAATGGTATAAAATATTGTATACATTTAGATAAGATTAAAAAACATGTGCCTAATAGCTTTGATATTTGATGGAATGATGCATAAAAAGTAAGAAAGACCTGAGTTTCAGTTCCATGCCAGATATGTATTTACAACTTATGCAACACTGGCCAAGTCAGTTAACTTGTCTCAGCTATAAAATGGGCATAATATTCTTGTAGCAGTTGTCTGAGGAGGCTGTTGTGAAAAACAAATGAGAAAACATGAAAAGTGATTTACAAAATCAAGAGTGATATTTGAGTTATTCTGATTATTTATTGCCTGTATCAGCTTTTTTCCTACATAATGAATCTAGTGCTTCACTTGATTAGAACTTTTACTAAGCTTCATAGACATACATGTTTAATAGACTCATTCTTCATCATGCCAAGTCAATCAATTGTATGTTGTGTTAAAAACCTTAATCTATAAAAAACTTAATCCAAACCATAGAAATATGGAGGTGAATCTGTACCTAAAGGGAGAAGGCACATAAGAAAAATGAGTGAGTTATTTTTGCTATAATTGTAAGTTATTTGTTTCCCTTTATATTGTTTTAAAAATGTAGGTATTATGCCAACAGAAAGATTTTAGGTGGGTCATATTTAATTCCAATTATCCATGACTCTTTAGTTAGCCCTTTTCCCCCATGCAGTAACTTATTTAGGGTTTGTTTCCTCTGAAGTTCTGACCTCCAGCTGCAAGCAATGCTGGGTAGCCGAAGAAAACAAATCATTTACCTTAGTCATGTGTAACTTGTGGCAGTTGTAGATTTATTCAAAGGAAAACAGCAGATTGAGGTATTGCTGGGATAACTGGAAGAGTTACTACCATATTTAGAAGACAATGATGAGTCTTTCTCTGGACACTATTCAGTAAGTGCCCTTAATTAGCTAAATATGCACTTAGATTTGTAAATCACCATGGGGACCTCTGGTACTTATGAACATCTCTTCCTTTACCATTCAGGAATGTGCATATAAAAGAAACTGGAGATTGTGATTCTGAGTAATTCAGACTCCCAAATCTATGTTAGGTCATCTCAGACTAGATCACCTGGATCTCTTTGGCCTAAATTATATATAGTCAATGAGAAATAGCCTGGATCTTGCTTCAAAATTTCAGTGTGCATTAAATCCAATGTTATTGGTTAGTTAGCTAACATCTACCTATAATAATACATAATATTGTGACTTGATCAAACAAACTCCAAATTCTAAACTGACCATTGTGAATAGTGGAATCAGTAGCATTAAGAAGTCACCTGGGGAGGAAAAAACATTATATTAATTCTGTTTTACTTTCAGAGTTTTAAAATAAGTAAGAGTTTTCCTCAGTAAATATAAAGTTTAACTGAACCACACTTCACTCAATGTGGAGCTTCTGGTTGTCTTAGTAACTAAATATAATTGTTAGGTGACTCTCAATTGTGTATGGAAATTCCAGATATTAAATTTAGATATAGCTATCTTCAAGTATTTTGAGGGTTGCTGTATGAAAAAGAAATTAGTCCTGCTCTGTTTGGTGCCAGAGTTAAAACCTAGGTGCAATGTGAACCTCATACAAAGGATTATTTTGTTCTGATGTAAGGAAAAGCTTCTCCATCAAGGCCCGCCACAAATGAAATGGAATGCTTCAGGAGATTCTGGACTCTTTCTCATTTGAAGTCTTCAAGCAAAGAATGAATGATTACTTATTTGAATTATGTTGGAGGGGATTTGTAATTAGGCATTTGTGATTTCTGAGGACCCCCTCCCCTCGGAGATTATACGATTCTATTTTCTATAAAATCTGCTCCAATGCCTACCTTACAATGATTAAGTTCAAAGTCAAGGGAGGCTAGAAATGAGTTGCTAAAAGATGTTTGGGGGGAAATAACCATGTGCTAAACAAAATTATGTGGCGCATTAACTGCAGCAGAGGAATATAATTTCATTTATTTTATCCTGCTAAGCAGAAATATCTCCCAAAATAGTAAGATAGAAAAGCCTGTGCAGCACTGAAAGAAGCCAAAACAAATGTAAAGATTAAGTAGGGTTCATCCAAGTAAAGCCAATTATAGTCTTTGCCTGGGGGGATTTTGCATATGCCAGCTCAGCACCCTAAAGAGCTCAGGATTTCTTCCATGGCAGTCTCAGTTCAGAAAGTGGCACTCTTTGATTCTGCACATAGGAATCAAATATTGGAATGTATACACTAGTCAACTGTGATTTGTTTCTCTGAAAATATCCTTATTTATGGAATCCCAATAGGTGACTTCCAAGACAGTTTACTGAAACGTGTAAATGTTTGAACTGCTTAGAATGAAAGGAATTTAGACACAAATTATTTTAGAAGTTCAGCCAGGAAGAATATGGCACGTGTTGATTAGTCCAATATGAAAGGTGACCAGTTCTCAGACTCAAAAAGTCTTTCAACTAAAAAAAAAAGCTCCATATTAATGGATTATCTAGAATAGATAACTTTCAAATTCCCTTGAGAGAAATAGCTGGTATTTTTAAAATTTTGATATTTGAATTTTAATTAATTAATTAAGAATATTTTTTCTATGATCACATGATTCTTTCCCTCTCCTCTGCCCATCCCCTTTCTGTAGCCAACAAGCAATTCCACTGGGTTTTACATGTGTCATTGATCAAAACATATTTCTGTATTATTAATATTTGCTGTAGGATGATCATTTAGAGTCTATATCCCCAATCATATCCACATAGAACCATGTAATCAAGCAGTTGTTTTTCTTCTGTGTTTCTACTTCCACAGTTCTTTCTCTGGGTGTGGATAGCATTCTTTCTCATAAGTCCCTCAGAATTGTCCTGGGTCATTGCATTGCTGCTAGTAGAGAAGTCCATTACATTCGATTGTACCAAAATGTATTGTTCTCCTGGTTCTGCTCCTTTCACTCTGGCATCAATTCCTGGAGGTCATTCCAGTTCACATGGAATTCTTCCAGTTCATTATTCCTTTGAGCACAATAGTATTCCATCACCAACAGATACCACAATTTGTTTAGCCATTCCCTAATCAAAGGGCACCCCCTCATTTTCGAATTTTTTCCCACCACAAAGAGCACAGAATATCTGGTATTTATAATATATAGTAGGTCTTTTGAAATTGGAATAAAGTTAGGGAAACGTAATAGATCAGAGGTCAGACATGAACCACTAGCTTTTTCAACATAATTTAATCCATAATTTAGTCCAGTGCTGTCTCCAAAGCATAAAGTTGTAGGAATGAGTTAGGAAGGGATAAATATATGACCCTGATAATTTTATCTTCAGATTTCTGAGGACAAAAGTAATTAGAATTAAAGGGGAATTTGCATATCATTTAGGTTAACACCCATTTCATAGATGGGGATACTGCAGATTAAAGAATAAAATGGCTTGCCTTAATTAATTCAAATCATGAATGGAAATTTGGGATTTGGATCCAGTGCCTATGATTCTAAATCTAGTATTTGTTTTACTATTCCAGAGAGGAGTTGACATAATAAATATATCAACATTTTTAACATTCTTCAACAGTGACCATTCCTGGAAAATATAGAAGCAGAAAACTTAGTCCTTATGGTAGGAATTTATTTTAGATTAGTTTACTGGACATGTGTAAAACAAACTAAATAAGGAATAATATAAGACAGTTGGTAATTAAGTATTTAATTATCTAGTACAGATGATAAATGCAGCAGTTCAAAAAAAAGGAGGCCTGGATATCAGTGAGTCTTTTGAGGATCAGATAAGCCATGGGAAGAGATTAGATTTAGGTTTGGTGCATTTCAAAATGCTATGTAAATGAGAATTGTTGTTATTATGATTGAGGGACTGTGTAATGTAGTGGAAAGATGGTTGGATTCAGAGTCCAGTGACCTAGTTTCAAATCCCAGATCTGTTGCTACCTGTGTGATCAACACTCTTTACTTCAAGATGCTTGTCCATATAATAAAGGACTTGGGCTAGATAATCTACAAAGAACTTTCCAGTTCTAAATTTATGATCCTTTAATCTTGGAAAGATGGTTAGAAATTGGATTGTAAAGTGAATAAGGGAATTCCTTCTAGGAGAAGTGAATGAGCAGTTAAAAAACATAAATCATGTTTGGGGGACATTGATAGGATTTAGATAGGATTTAGAATGAATTTAAGAAAATATGAGGAAATCTAGATGGACAGGTTGACTAAGACTGCCATTTAAAGGGCCTTCAAATCCAGGCAAATGTCAGTTTTTGTTCCTCTCCTACCACCATGGCCAAAGGACCTAATTAGAACACTCTTCGTAAAACAAAATTGGATGTTCAATGAGAGATTTCTGAATGACTGAATTTAATTAATTCAGCAATCATTTCATCACTACTTCTATATGGTCATATGGAACATAAAATTTCAGGATATGAAAGATATTTGCAAATTTCTCATATACACGAGATCCATTCCCTGTTGAGGATTGGTCAAATCAAGAGGCTTCTATACTATTATTATTTTTATTATTAAGCTCATAAAATCCATTTTCAATACATCATCAATATTATTTTGCCTCCTGACTATGATAGTTTTCTTATGTTTTTCCAAAAGTGAGATTTAGGCATCATTGTTAGTTATGTAATATTTGAACTTAGTCTTTTTAGTGATCAGGTATGTGGATTCCATTGTTTTTAAATGATGTTTTTATTATTATATCTGGTAATTTCTGAAATTGTGAGCTTTGGTCTAATGTACTTGTCTATCAAAAGAAACAGTCCAAATTAGTTTTGAGTGAGAAATAGATCAACAGAATCTCAGAGATGGAAAAGACTTCAGAGCCAACCATCTAGCCCAACCTTTGATTCAACAAGCTTCCTCTCTATAATGTGCTGTCCATGTGGTCATCTAGCCCTTTCTTAAAGGGAAACCCGCAATATTTTATGGCAGCTGATTCCATTTTTAGAAAATTTAATTTCTTAAGATTCCCTCCCCCCAACTACCACTCTAGATCTGAGGCCTAGATGTGCTTCTCGTCAGTTTTTACATAGTATCAGCTGGTACAAGTTCTGACCGGGATTAAACAGAAAATGAATCTTATCACTCTTCCACATACTAGGTCTTAGAATACTTAGATATCTATCACACACACACACACATATACAAACACACATACCCCCCCCCCACAAAGGCTTCTCTTTTGTGTCTCTACATGTCTAATACATTCAGATGATCTTTATATGACTTCATCACCTGGGTCATCCCACTTTGGAAACTGTCCAGCATTTCAATGTCCTTCCTAAAACGGAGGTTTATTCAATCCTCCAAATAAATATTTATTGAATCTTCTCATCTCTTACTGTTGGCACAGTGATTAAATCCTTTATTTGTCTCCTGGAAATTATTTTCCTACATATCTTCTTCTCATAAATTCATATAATGCAGATAATAATATCACTCATAATAGCAAGATTTTATATTGACATTACTCCTTTCTTCTTCTGAGGGCAAAGAGCTCCAATTATCTTATTTGTGTTGACATTCTGAATGTTTTGATGGGGGAGTTTATTCATTTAATGGACATGGAACCTCAAGTGCAGAAAAGTTAAGTTGTTGGCTCAAGATTTAAACCAGTATCTGTTGTTTTCTCAACAGAGTGTAATACCAGAAAATTATGATCATGCAGCCAATATAGAGTGTGGTAAGGGTTTTCTGAAATGCAAAACTACCTTCAAGGGCACCTTGGTGTCTCAGTGCCTATAGTCCCAGGCTTAGAGATGGGAGGATGGATTCAAATATGGCCTTAGACACTTTCTTCTTGTATGTGTCTGGGAAAATTACTTAACCCCAATTGCCTCATCCTTACTGATTTTCTGCCTTAGAACCAATTCTTAGTATCAATATGAAGACAGAAAAAAGGGTTTAAAAAAAGACTACAACCAACTACTCCTGGATTTGGGTTCAGGGTGGGATACTGTGAAGTAACTCTGACTTCTCCTCTATGCCAGCAGTTTCAAATGAGTACAAGAGTGATCTCTTTTGGGGTGAGTGGTGAGAACCTACTAGAGAAGTTGTATGAACCCTGGTTATTGTTGGTATCCCTTGGGAAGACAGAAATTGCCTCTTTTAACCATGATACAAAATAGAGATATAAAACTCAATGATGATGTCACAAGTCAGAGAACCATAGGATCAATATTGATAACCTAATATGCACAAATTTCTCTTTATAGTTCTAGAAATGTAAGGGACTTCAGAGGACAAAGAGTTTAGTCACTCAACTTTTCAAATCTATGTTATGCTTCAGGCAAATCAAGTTTTAAATAGTTTTATTGGATCATAATTATAATATGAGGTAGTAATTAATTCCAATTTACCTTAGTTGAAGTAAGAAAAATTTATTATATAAATTCATAGAGCAGATGAAAATTAGTATATACCTGCCTGGCCAATTTTTTAAGTCAAACTACTATTATACAAAAAATATATTTCCCAAATGCATTATTAAGCATTTGAAGAAAAAAAATCTCTATAAAAACAGATTATTATTAAGAAGATCTAGAGAACAAAGTGAGTGTGCCATAGGTTTATAGAATGTATCTTAAAACCCTGGAAAATGCATAGGATATGTAGACTTATATCACCAAGGCTGTCACCTTCATTATTGTTAAATTGCTTTTACAGATTTATTTTGGTTTTATGTCAATCATTTGTGGGAAGATCTCCACACACCCACTCACCATTCAGTGAACCTTCACTTCTAACAAATAAAAACAGTTAAGCAAAAGCAATTGACACAGTTAATATGTTCCATGGTACATTGATATTCTATACCTATATTTCCCACCTCTGGATAAAACGCAACTGGTGCATTCCCTCCAATAATTTTCCAGAGTTGGATGATAATTATAATAATGCATTTTCCATTTTTTTCCAGTTTTTTCCTATTTACATAACTTTAGCCACCACCAAGCATATTGTTTTTCTGGTTGTATTAAATTTTCCTTATAACAGTTGACACATATTTTCTTGTGTCTCTGAATTCCTCATATTTTTTTTTCATTTCTTAATCCATGGTAAAATTAGATTACATTCAAATGTGGTCATTTGTTCAGTTAAGAGAAGTCAGGGTCGTTTCCTTTTTTTCTACTACAGAAAGTGCTGCTGTGAATATTTTGCTAGATAGTGGATTTTTTTGTATTTTTGATCTTCACATAGTATTTCCTTGAAAGCAAAATTTCCAGATCAAATGAGAATAGAAGAAGCCCAGCATTTCATTCAAATTTTTGTTCCCAGATGCTTGAACCTGTTTCCAGACCTAGCAACAGTATCCTGTTGTTGGTTTTCAGCAACTTCTTCAACATTGACTTCTTTTTGTTCTGATCATCTTTTTTCTCTAGGTTCTAAGGTGTGAGGTGAATTGTAGGATATATTTTATTTATATTTATTTTCTCATTTTGTTATAAAACAATTGTATGTTTATGTGCTTGCTAATAATTTGCAATTCCAAATATTCAAAGGTGAATCATATTTTTAAACACTTTTTTTGCTTAAGAATGATTCTTGACTTGATTGAAAGAGTGCTAGAATGGAAGATGACAAGGCCTGAATTCAAAAATAGCCTCAGAAACTTATTAGCCATGGAAATACTTTACCCCTCTGTCTGCCTGGGTTTCCTCTTTTAAAAATGAGAATAATAATAGCACCTACTTGCAGTATTTCTGGGAAGATAAAGTGAAGTAATAGAAGCAAGATGCTTTTCAAACCTTAAGAATGTATATATAATTATGTGTGTATATTTATATATAGTTGTTATTCTTATCACCATCTATTTCTGTTAGTCAACAAATGAATGGAAAGCCTTCATTATGCAGTAAGCACTATGTTAAGTGCTAGAGATTCAAAAAAGAACAAAAAGGGATCACAGGTCAAGGTGTTCACATCTTAATAGTGGAGATGGCATGCAAAAAATTAGGCATATATAAGACCTATAGAAAGGGTACATCAAAAGTAATCTCAGATGAGAAGTTGTTAGCAAGTGTGGGACAAAGGAAAGACCTGCTTAGGGAACAAAAATGTTTGATCAGATTTTTGAACAAAATCAGGAAAATTAAAAGGAAATGAAGAGGTAGAGCTTTCCAGACTTGAGGAAGAGGCAGAAGATGGAAGACTGAATATTGTGTACAAAGAACTCAAGATAGCTCAGCCTGGACTAGAGAGTGCATGGTTAAGGGCTGAAGTAAAGGAAGACTGGAAAGAGAGGAAGGGACCAATTTATAGAGAGCTTCTTTAAAAGTTCTTTTTTTCTAGAAGATCTAAAAGGGAGTCTCTTGAATTAATTCAGTAAAGGGGTGACATGGTCAGACTTATATCTTAGAAAAAAGTATTTGGCAACTAAGACGAGGATGAATTAGATATGGGAAAGAATTGAACATGAGAAATCAATTAGGAAGTCAATGGTTAATGAAGGATTAAACTAAAGTATACTTGATTAATAAGGGATTAAACTTAAGTATAATTAGATGGGCAAAAGGAGATGTAGATGAGAGATGGTATGAAGATTTTTTAAAAAAGGCTAGAGTTATCAATAATTCAAAAAGTGAGTGAAGGATTGAAGTGTCAATGATGATACTAAGGTTTGGAATCTGTGTGATGGAGAGGGTATTCTTTATATATCTTAGATATTATATTTTTAATCTGTAATTACTACTTTAATATATTTATTAGTACAAAATATACTACATGTTGTACATTCATATTTATATTCATGTTATATAATGATAATAGTTTATGTATTATATTATGAAGTATAATAATCAGCAGAAAACCTTTTGTCCTAGTCAATTGTTTCTCTTCTTGTCATTGCTATTATGTAGGCAAAGTTGCATATTTTTTCTTTGGGGAACTCTTTTATCCTTTGCTTTGTTGCTTGATTTTTTTTGAAATATATTTCTAAAAGAATAAATTAGGATAGTTTCCATGAGTAAGGTCCATTTGATTAACCAAGAGAAAAACGTGCAAGTCAAACTCCTCCTTAATGAATTCCAGGATCTCCCTTTCCCTCTTCATTGCTTTTTTTCAGAAGATATACAATAATAATAGCAAAAGACCTCCTTTACTTGTCAAGCTGAAAATCATCACTGGATTATTTTAAAAGAAGAAAAAAAATATCACAGCAGAAATGGAACAGAACACAATGCATAATGCATTAAAAATGACATTAAGTTAACAGTGTGGGGGAGATGTGAGGATGGAATGAAATTCTGAGGAATAAGTGCAATTTTCCCTGTGTCCTGAAGGGTTTGGGCTTCTGGCCAGAAAAAAAAGTTTTTTTGTTTATTTTTTTTTCTAGATAGGATGATGGAAACTAGGATTTCACTTATATGAATGTGCCATGCCCCAGATTCTCATATTTCACAAACGTTTTTTTTTCCTTTTTGATTCTTGTTCTTATATGATTGGCTTCTTTCTTTTTCCCATTCTTTTCATTTGTTCTCCATGCCAATTAGAATTTCTACTTTGCCACTAGTGGGGGCTCATGCTGCATTGATCCCTTTGACATTCATTTCAGTTTGATTGCCTGTTCATTGAACCATCTTCATCCAATGCTATGAATGATTTGCTTTATTGTTGATTAACAAAACAGCTCCATTCCTATCAGAGAACACTAGATGTGAACACTTCCTCTTAACAGAACATTGACTTTCAAATTTTTCTTTTTTTTCAGTATATGAAGTTTGCTTCCATTGAGTCATAATTTTAGAGCTAGAAGAGACTTTATAGTTAATCTAAGGCAACACCCTCATATTAAAGATGAGAAAATTACATTGACGTTTAGTTGGCATATAGTTGAATATATTTGTATTTGCCCATGCTGACTCCCTCATATAATGTAAGCTCCTTGAGAACAGGAACTATCTGTTTCCCAGAACTTGGCTCAGTGACTGATATATATGCTGCATGCTTAATAAATGTTTATTGATTGATTTTTTTTTTGAGGAAGCTGTCATCTGGATGAGGGAAGTGCCTTGCCCAGTGATGTAAAGTGAGTGGCAAGTGAACTGATGTCAAAGCCGGTGCTCATTGCCACTCTCCATTTATTTTGGAGATGCTTTTGCCAGAAAAGGTGCACACCCATAGTACAGCAGTCAAATTATAGCTGCTATGTTTAAGTTGGTAGAGGTATCTATGCATCTTCTTCAGCTTTCTAGATGAGATGGAAAATGAAAGACTAGAAGAAAAAGAGCAAGTAGCCCTTATAGAAGCCCTGGGAAAGACTACTGGAGAAGAGTCAGAGTTGCTTGACTCAGAATACAGCTCTGTTATTTACTGACTGTGTGACTTTCAGTACATCATTTGATGTCTTTGGGGTTCAGTTTCCTTGCCTAAGCCATGGAATATCTGGATCAGATGACTTCTGAGATTACTTATGGTTCTCTATGCTATGATGCTGTGACTTTCCAAGGGCTAATTTATTTTTAAAGCAGGATGAATAAGAAACAGAAAAAAGAGGTTTTTCTTTAAAGATGAAAGTAGTTAGAAATTAAAATTAGAGACCCATGGAACACCAGGGGTATCTGCTAGGATGGAGGGCTAGGGAAGATCTTTTAGTTCTCTCCCCATGATCTAGATAAGGGTAATATATGGGAGACAAATTCAGATCCAACTTGCCAAGGTACTCCACTAGCTTCTAGGGATACAATTATCATAAATTAAATAATCCCTATGTATAGGGAATTTACATTCTAGTAGTGGGAGAGAAGCTGGGTGACACAGTGGATTGAGTTACAGGCCTGGAGTCCAGAATACCTAAATTAAGATCCAGCCTCAGGCACTTCCTACTTGTGTGATGCTAAATAACTTAATCTGTTTGTCTTAGTTTCCTTATCTCTAAAAGGAGTTGGAGAAGGAAATGGCAAGCCACTCCAGTATCTCTGCCAACAAAAATCCAGATGGGGTCATGAAGAGTTAGGCAAGACTGAAACAACTTTAACAAAGAGGACACATGCAAGTGTTTAGAGAATCTATGTGGAATGAATAAAAGGTGGTGGAAGACAGTGTACTATTAGCTTGGAAGATAGAAATATTTCTATAATTGTTTAACCTTTTTGGTGTTAAGCTTCAGTGATGTGCAGAAATAATGTATATATAGCATCTTATTCAATGATTCATTTAGTAAGTATTTATTAAGTACCTATTATTTATGGCATTTTTTATTCAAGAGAGACAAGGAGAGAGAGAAAAGAGAGAGAAACAAATGAGAGGATACAGTATGGGAGAGAAAAAGGAAGGAGAGAGGGAGGGAAGGAGGAAATGAGAGAGAGAGACAGACAGACAGAGAGACAGAGAGACAGAGAGAGACAAGAGATTTGCTCATTTCTGAAGTTTAGTAGAAAGCATACTGTACTTCAACTCAGGATAACAGATTGAATCCTGTCTCTGGCATTCACTTGGCTGTGTCCTTGGTCCAGTCACTTAACAACTCTGAACTTCAGTTTCTTCATGATCTCTAATAACTCCAGGACATAGTTTACCTCATTATTTCAAGCATTAACTGAGGTAATATATGTAACATTAAATAATATCTGTTGGGTTGTGATAATTATAAAGACAAATATCATTTGAGGAGGCAATAAATTGCTCTAACTTGGTGCCCACAGCAATTAGGAGAGATATCAGAGACAGGGGCGAGGAGAAAGGGTAGAACTCCCTAGTGTCAAAGGCAGAAACTTAGCAAGTATGCAGTGAAAAAGAGAAGGAAAAGAATGGTCATCAATCAGAGAAAAAAGCAAGAAAGAAGTTCATTGTCACAATTCAATCAAAAGTAGAATTACATCTTCAACTGAAAACTAGATGCTCCATGAATGGTGATGTAGCAAAGATTTCATTTAAGATACAATTTGGACTAGATTAGCTTCTGACTCTAAGCTCTGAGGTTCTGTTATATAACAAGCTACTAATTCTACTTTTGTTTGAATTGTGACAATGGGCTTTCTTTCTCTTTTTTCTGGTTGACATTCACTCTTTTTTCTTCTTTTCATTCCATACTTGCTAAAACTTTCTAAAGCTCTCTGCCTTTACCACTAGAGAATTCTATCTTCTCTCCTTGTCCTATTCCTGATCTCTCCCTTGATTGCCTTGGGTACCAAATTAAACCAATTTATGGACAACTCAAATGATAGTCATCAAAATTATTATAAAACAACTGATGTTTATTATTACCTCACTTAATACTCAAAATGATCATGTAGAATAAGTACCAGAGTTATTTTTATTATTGTCTCCAAATTAGAGATGATGAAGAAACTGAAGATCAGAGACATTGACTTGACCGAGGGACATAGCCATTAAGTGTCATGGAGAAAATCTCTGAAAACTATGCAGGTCATGCATATGCTACAATGACATATGGGAAAATCCAGACCCCAATGATACAGCAAGATGAATGATGATGATAGCCATCGTCCACACCTTTGTAGCACTTAACACTTTGAAAATTGCTTTAAAATATCTTGTGATTTTTATTCTCACAACTCTGTAAGAAAAATACTAGTATTATCTTTGTTTTGCAAATTTGAATGCTGAGCCTGAAAGAAGTAAAATTGCTTCTTCAGTGTCATGTACTCCCTGAGGCAAGATGTGAACCTGTTTCCTAACACCATATATCCTATTTGCCTAACTTACTATCTCAGAATCCCCCCCACACTCCTCATTTCTGCCCCCTCCCACCCCTCATCAAGGACTACAAATACTTTATGAAGCATAGCAGATTTCACTTCTTCTAATAGAAGCTATGCAGCCAAAGTTCATGGTATAGGGAATTTTCAGTGAAGAAACTTTCAGCTAATGCATATAAGTACCTGCTCTACAATCTATAATCTTAAAAACTTGCCTGGAGCATTGAAAGATAAGTGACTTGTGATTGGTCATAAAGCCTGTATGAGTAAGTTGTAGGATTTGAAACTAGGTTGTCTTGACTCTTTGGGGGCATCTGGAATTAGAAAGACATGAGTTCAAATTTGATTTCTGATGCTGTCTGTGTTACCCTAGGCAAGTCATTTAACCGAATTTGTTTCAGTTTCTTCATCTTGCAAAATTAGCTGAAAAAAGAAAATGGCGACCCACTCCAATATCTTTGCCAAGAAAACTTCAAATGGGCTCACTGAAATGGCTCGACTACATCCTGACTCTTAGGTCAGGTCTCTATCCAATGTGCCAAACTTCCTTTGGTCTTCAGTCTTCATAACTTGCTTGGTCTTTACCCAGTTCATAGACACCTACATCATTTCCATTTGTTTGCTAATGCACAGACAAAAGCAAGTGCTACTAGAGAAATCCTCAATCTTTCTGTCTTGGCATATGAAGATGTGGCCATTTTAGTCACTTTCTTAGAATGATAGTGAATAGTATTCCAGGAGTCAGACTAATTCACAGGTATAATAATTATTATTAGCCTGCTGGTCTTTCTACAATTCTTCCATCATTGACTACTTCCCATTCTGGGCATCTTTTCCTGTTTATTGAGTCAAGGCAAAACCTCACAATTATTTTTATTTGCGTTTTGCTTATTGAAATTGATTGTTCATATCCTTTAATTTCTTATGCTTTAGGAAATGATCTTTTTTGTTGTTGTTATTGGCTTTAACTCCCTATATATCTTGGAGATTAAATGCAAAGGTATTTTCCCCTGAATTGGTTCATGCAAAGTCTTCTCGATTACATAAACTTGATTTTTTTGCATGTGATCTCTTCCATTCCTAGTTAGTTAAAACATTTTCCCTAATTGGAGCCTTTACTTCATTTAACTACAATTTCCTTTTATCTTCTGGTTTCATTTATAGCTTGGATGGTGATTGACTGATACAATTCATTGTCACAAATATTCTTTCTACCTGTGGGAAATGGGTGAAATAGTTCACAATTAGAAACAGGTTAATGCCTTTGGGATTCTTAGCACTCTCTGTCCCCCTTTGCTGCCCCTCCACTACCAACAGTGAAAAAGCAGATGAATGACTCAAAGGACTGAGGACTGCCTTGTATTTTACTTTGTTTCATGAGTTGTCTTGGCCAAAGACTTCATTACCAGCCCGTTTGTTGGGCATCTGTGTGTAATTAACTATCCTGATCCTCAACAAACAAAAGCATTCAGTTCTTGAGACAGTATATGAAGCTCTTTTAATATAGCACAATGTGCCAGTATTTTTGTCTATAAGTATAGACTTCAGTAATCCAGGTTTATCAAGACTTGACAGTGACATATCCAAGGACATTGCAGAAGAACAATAATTATTATCAAAAATTCTGATAACAGGGGGCAGCTGGGTAGCTCAGTGGATGGAGAGTCAGACCTAGAGACGGGAGGTCCTAGGTTCAAATCCAGCCTCAGACACTTCCCAGCTGTGTGACCCTGGGCAAGTCACTTGACCCCTATTGCCCATCCTTACCACTCTTCCACCAAGGAGCCAATACACAGAAGTTAAGGGTTTAAAAAAATTCTGATAACAGCACCAACCACTCACATATGTGAACATATATAAACATCTTCATGTGTGTGTGCATCTATAATTTACTCACAATATGGGGATGGCTGGGTTGCTTAGTGGATAGAAAGTCAGGCCTAGAGACGGGAGGTCCTAGGTTCAAATCTGGACTCAGATACTTCTCCGCTGGGTGACCCTGGGCAAGTCACTTGACCCCCATGGAGCCTTACTGCTCTTCTGCCTTGGAACCAATACACAGTATTGACTCCAAGGTGGAAGGTGAGTGGTTTTTTTTTTTAATTTATTTATTCACAATAGCTACAAACTCTTATTTCCAGAAACCCATTGTCATGACGATGTAATCAAAGATCTTTAAGCTATGATGAATATTAGATGCCACTGAGCTCAATGACCTTCTGCAGAGGAAACTAGTGAATATATCCAGGGTCACCCAATTAGTAAGTGTCTGAGGCAGGATTTATACTAAGATCTTCTTGTCTTCAAACCCAACATTATCTCTATATCATCCAGAAGCCTCAAAACAATGACTACTAGAACAACAAAAACTAGAAATAAGTAGTTATTAAGCTTTCAATGCACCTGGTATAAGTTAAGTTATTTGAACCTTACAACTTGTGCAATAGGCGCCAATTTTATCCCCATTTTACAGATGAGAAAACTTAGGTAGAGAAATGATTCATCCAGGATTTTGCAACTATATGGCTAAGGTCTAAGATGTCATTTGAACTCAGGTCTTCCTGACTTGTTTTCTTCACAGAATTGAAGAAATCACGTTTACCTTTAAGTTTATCACTTCCTCTTTGTTCTCTTTCCAAAGTGAGGCACTGTTGAAATAGAACTGATGTTTCCAAAACTACCTGGATATTTTCAAGCCTCTGGAAAATCATTGATAAGCATAGGCAAGGAAGAGATATGCCTTAAAAGAATCCTTAAAAAAATTTATTTGTCAATGACTAACTCACACTCTTTAGAAGAAACTTCCAAGTCCAGAAGTTCTGAAAATTGCCAACCAGGATGCTGTGTTGTGGCTTATGAAAGAAAGAAAGAAAGAAAGAAAGAAAGAAAGAAAGAAAGAAAGAAAGAAAGAAAGAAAGAAAGGAAGGAAGAAAGGAAG
>NC_058134.1:11358019-11373662 GCF_016433145.1 Gracilinanus agilis | reverse complement strand
GGAGAGAGAAAGAGGAGAGAGAGAGGGTGGGATAGAGAGAGAGAGAGAAAGAGAGAGAGAGAGAGAGAGAGAGAGAGAGAGAGAGAGAGAGAGAGAGAGCGCAAGCTGATAGCTGATCCCTTGTAGAAGAAAATTGTTGTTGGCCCTTGAAGGAAACCAGGGAAGCTAAGAGGTACACTCATGGGTCTCATAAGTATGTCAGTGCCTTAATTTTGGTCTGCTCTTCTCTCTGTGCTTTTATCTCACTACCACTGTAGCTTTCAATCTTGTTTTTTTTTTTTTTAAACTCCAACGTACATTATTTGAGCAAAGATCGGAAGCAGATATATTTCACTGTGCCTCAGCCTTTGAAGAGAATAGATGACAAGAACAAGACTTGGGCCAGGAGCGGCGTTCTCTTTCCGCCACATCTTAGCCCATCACTAGACTACAGAAATGTGGAGCTGATAAGCAGAATTCTTTTGACTACATTTTTAAAGTCTTCTTATGACTCACGGTTCAAGTTCAGCCTATCGTTAACATGTTTTCCCTCCTTTCTTTCTCCTAGTTAAAATCAGTATTAAGCATTGGTTGTTAATTACCTCTTTCTTTGCCTTGCCAAGGGCATATTGTCCCATTTTTCAATTTCCAAAGAGATTGAGGACCTGCCTTACTACTTTCTTCCAGCTCGGAGGTTTGCTGTCCTTATCTCTGATCCTAAATTATCTGTATGATCATGAGTATGTCACAAGCTCTCTGACCCTCAAGTCTAGCAAAGAGGTGCAATGGTTAGAGCACTGGGCCTGGAGTCAGGGAGATTCATCTTCCCGAATTTAAATCTGGTCTCAAATACTTACTATCTGTGTGACTCTTAATAAGTCATTTACTCCTGTTTTTCTCAGTTTCCTCATTTGTCAATGAACTAAAGAAAGAAAGAGTGAGCCATTCCAATATCTTTGCCAAGAAAACCTCAAATGAGGACATGAAGAGTCAGACAGGACTGAAACAGCTGAACAAGAACAACATGAAAATATGAGCATCTCTAAAATATCCTTCACAAAATTGTATCCAGAGTCAAAGGAGATAATCTATGGAAAGCACTTGGGAGTCCTTAAAGCACCAAGGAAATACTTGATGCTGTTGTTGCTGTTGCTGCTGCTGTTATTGAGTAGAAATGCACCACAATATGGTGCAATGGAAAGAAAACAGGATTTGGATTCAGAGGACAAGAGCTTGAATTCTGACTTCGCCACTTTAGAGATGATGGATTGAACCACTGCATTTTTTTGGTAAGGAAGGAAACTCTCAAGAATGGGAAAGTCTTATAGTCACACAGCTAGTAAGTGGCAGAGTCAAAATTAGAAGCCCCCGTCCTTTGAATTGCGCACTTTCCACTGCAATTACTATCTCTGAGCCTTACTTTACTAAATTGTAAATTAACTGAGCCTCAGTTTCCTTATCCATAAAATGAGATTGGAGAAGAGAAATGGTGAATCATTCCAGTGTCTCTGTGAAGAAAATCCCAACTGGGGTCATGAAAAGTGGGACTAAATAACAACAAAATTAAGAATAATGATATCTTTCTCAACAGATCTTTGCGAGGCTGAAATAAGATGATCTATGAAAAGCACTTGCCCTTACATATGCTAATAAAGCATGAACAATATACATAGAAGAGATATATAAGCGAAGTTGGAGGTTAGGGGAATGGAGGAAGATCATTCATGACTGGAAATTTGAGAAGAACTCATAGAGGAGACATCAATGAAGCTGAACAAAAGTGAATAAATGAAGAGTGACATACTGAATAGAGTACTGGGCTTGGCTTTAGGAAAACCTGGCTTCTAGTCACCTTCTGGTATTTACAAGCTGTGTGACCCTGGGTGAGTCACTTCCCCTCTATATGCCTCAGTCACTCTCCAAGAATGGAGCTACTTATTCATAGTTGGGTTGTAATTTGTAATGGTTGAGCGGGAAAGGGAAAGCTTCCGTATATCATTGTTAGAGTAGAGAAGGAGGAATTCTTTCTAATTAAGCTTTGAATTTTTCCATCAAAATTCAATTCACATTAAAAAGTTGCCCACCATGACAAAAACATCATCCCTTTCCTTGAAAAATAGAGCTTGCCTCTTTCCGCCATCTTGCAGCACCGCCAACATGGTGCACATGAATGTCCTGGCAGATGCTCTCAAAAGCATCAACAATGCTGAGAAGCTAGGAAAATGCCAGGTTCTTATTAGGCCGTGCTCTAAAGTAATTGTCTGGTTCTTAACTGTGATGATGAAGCATGGTTATATTGGCGAATTTGAGATCATTGATGATCACAGAGCAGGAAAAATTGTTGTGAACCTCATGGGCAGATTAAACAAGTGTGGTGTAATCAGCCCCAGATTTGATGTTCAAATGAAAGATCCAGAAAAGTGGCAGAATAATCTGCTACCATCCCGTCAGTTTGGGTTCATTGTGCTTACAACCTCAGCTGGTATCATGGACCATGAGGAAGCAAGATGAAAACACACAGGAAGAAAAATCCTGGGATTCTTTTTCTAAGGGTGTAAAACATACATAAACAAAATGCTCCAATGGACAAAAAAAGAGAGAGAAATAGAGCTTGAAGGACCTAACAGAATGGGCCATAATGCAGAATTATTTTCATAAAAAAGCATTTTGTGCTATGTAAATTTTATAGGCCTCAGGGAAGCAGGTTGATGAGAAATGAATACTCAGTTTGACTGGAGTTTCTGAGCTCTCCATTTTTATCATTAATTTGTATCTGTGATTGCATGGAGAACTCTCAATGAGTAAACTCCCTCTAACAGTGATGTTGTCTAAATTACATCCAGTAGAGTTTCCTAGGAAAAGGAGAATTAATCAGAATATCTTTTGTTCACTCATCAATTCAATCTATAAGCATTCATGTTGTGCCTACTGTATACAGTATGTTATAATACATGTTGGGAGAAATATGAGAAATAGTACCTGGCCTTAAGGAGTTTATAATGAAGGAAAAATAATAAGATATATTTGGAGTAAAATGAGATGAGAAGCCCTGTCAGTGTGTGTCAGTGGTAATAATGCTGACAGCAGAGAAAAGAGAACCTCAGGTTTGAAACCTCCCCCTGAAAATATGCAGTGAATGACTATATTACTCTGCCTCTGCCTCTGTCTGTCTGTCTGTCTCTCTGTGTCTCTTTCTGTTTCTGTCTCTGCAAGTAAAATAGGGACCCAATAGCCTCAGTCCCTCATCTCACAAAGTTGCTTCAATGACCAAATGAGTTAAATAATTGTAGAAAACTCTGTGATTCTAAGAGCAACATATAAGTCAAGCCACTTTATTATAACTTAAATTAAAATATCAGTGAAAAGAATACAAAATAATAGGAGATCAAATGAGGAGTGGGGAGGGGATCATAGCACCTATGCCAGTGGCTGCCATGTAATAGGAGCCTGACAAATGCTTGCTAACTGACTGACTGACTGACTGACTGACTCTGGTTGGGAGACTAGGGAAGACTGAAGAATTTTCAAGGTCTTAATGTCTAACTCCTCCATTTTACAGGCCAGGAGATTGAGGTCCAGAGACATTAATATACTTGCCTAAAGTAACATAAGTAAGAAAGGATGAAGCCAGAATTCTAAATCTCTAAGTCTCTGACTCCAGTCACTGATCCACATCATCGAACGGGAGGTAAAATTTGATCCAGACCTCCATAGAAAGAGACTGGAAAGAGTAAGTTGGAGAAAATATGCTGGTTGTATAGAACAGGCTTAAAAAGAAAGAGAGGGAAGGTGGAATGGGTCATGTTGAGGTGGTCATCTTGTACTCCGAATGGTTGCCTTACACGATATGACCATCAGGCAGCCAATAAACTTTTATTAAGTGCCCATGCACTGTGCTAAGTACTAGAAGTACAAAGAAAGACAAAAAATTTAGTGTTTTCTCCCAAGATGCTTCCAGAGTAATGGCATGGACAAAACAACTGTGCAAACAAGATATAGATGGTATAACTTAAGAGTCATAACCTAGAGAGGGCACCAGGATTAAAGAGAAAGAAGAAGAGGTACTTATAAAAGGTAGAGGAGAGGAATAATTCCACCATGATGGTGAAAGAATATTATGACTTAGCACACATATACACAGTAGTAAGAAGAGCAATCAAATTCATTTTTCTTTGACAATTAACGTTCTTGTGATGGCACCTCTTTGCCATTCTAAATATCAGTTATGATTGGGACCAATTATAAAGGGAGCACATGTCAGACACATAGTCTAGATATGCTTCATTGAAACAAGTGCCTCATTCATTCATTCAAATACAGGTGATAATGAACCCCTGGGAGTTGCTGAAATAATCTCTCCATGGCCACCACTGATTTCTTAACTTAGCCTTTTTTCCTTCTACTGCAGCCATGGGAACAATCAACTACTGGGCACTTTTCTTGGTCTTTGACCTCCATGACAGTTCTATCTCCTGTTTCTACTCTTACCTGACTGCCCACCCATTCTCTCCCATCTTCTTTAACTCATTCACTTAGCATAGACAAATCCCCAAAGCTCTGTCCTAGGTGTTCTTCTCTTCTGTCACTATACCCTCTTTTGGTGATCTCAGCAGCTGCCATGGGTTCAACCTAGGTGCATACCAAATCTATGTAGTCAGCTCCAACTGATTATCCTAGAGATATCTCATGTTCAACTTATACAAAGCTGAGCTCGATATTGTCCCACAAACTTTCTCAGAATATCTCTAAATCTGTTGAAGATTTAGAAGACATTTAGAAGACACTCTCAGAAGACATCCAAGATCTCAACCTTAGTGGCATCTTTGATTCTCCCTTCTCCATCAACTCCCATATGCACGCAATTGCTTTGTTTGGTCAATTTTGCTTCCACTGAATGTCTCACATATTCCATATTCTCTCAACTCCTATAGCCTCTACCCTGGTTGTGCCCCTCATCATCACTCCCCTCGATATTGGAATAGCCCCTGATTGTTTTCCCTACTTCTAAAAGTCTATCCTCTTTCCATTTCTGCCATGAATTGATATTCCCAAAGCACCCAACTGATCATGTCAACATATATTCAAAAGTTTCAGTGATTCCTTTTTTGCCTCTAGGATAAAAATATTAAATATTCAACCTGTCATTTAATGCCATTCTCAATATATCTTACACCTACCCATTCACTCATATTTCATATTATTCCCCTAATAAATTCTATTCCAATCAAACTTTTTTTCTTTCCCTAAATATGTACACATGGGAGACAGAGAATGATATGAGTTGGAGTAAGGAGGAAAGGAGAGGTCATGGCAGACCTTCTACATAGGTAAAAGAGGCAGGCATACAACCATCAAGCTGGAACTGGCCTTAGAATCACCTAGTTTAAACCTTTAACTTTTCTTTTCCAAAGCATTTTGTCTCTCACTTCTGGCCCTTTGTAAAACCATCCTCAAATGTTTGGAATGCGTTTCTCTATCATTCCTGATTCTTAGACTGCTTAGCCTCCCTTCAAGTATAACCTAGATGTCACAACTCCTACAGGAAGTTCTCACTGATCCCTTCCCGGGTGGTAATATTCTCCCTGCCTCTTGCAATTACTGTAAGTGGAGTAGTCAGGCAGGTAGGAAGCAAAGCAGGAGAAGTCAGTGTCATGGAAATCAAGGGATCTGGAAGTGTCCTGTAAGATGAGAGTCTTAGAATATGTACCCACTTAGGGCCCTTCCACCTCTGAAGTTATGATTCTCTGATTCTCTCATCTCTAAATTGCTTAAACAAAGTTTCTCCTTTTCTGCCGAGACTATTTTACTCTCATTTCGATGGTGTGTGTGTGTGTGAGGAGTGGTCAACAAGTTAAGAATTTCAGAACAGTAAGAAGAGAGATGAGGAATTTGTTTTCCCAAGTCAAAGAGCCCTGTTAATCTTGGAGTTTCAGTTTATTGTAGAAGTAAGCTAAATTTCCCGAGTTTGACAAATTTGTGACAAGTTTAAAAATGGAGGCAATGGCTATAGAAAGCTTTTATTAGGAAGGTGGCTGAGAAAACAGAGATATGGAATAAGAGGGCAGCTGGGTCCACTGGAGTATTTTTGGTTATTTGCTTTGTCTAAATACCGTGGAATAGGGAAGACCAAGGCATGTTTACAAGTGGTTCTGAAAGAGTTAGAAAATAAGGAGAGGTCAAAGATGACTGCATTTACAAAAGTGGAGCCTAAGAGACAACTACATTAACAGTAGAAAAGAGGTAGAGGAAAGAGCCCAGAATTAGTCATAAGGAAGCCCTGTTTATGAAAGCCACTATGGAACACTGGGCAAGCCTCAGTCTCCTCATCTTTAACATGTTATAACAATATATTTACTATATAATTCCCAAAGTTGATATGAAGAAAGTAGTATGTAAAACTTGAAACACCATAGAGATGCGAGTTAAATAGTCTGGGCAAAATAGGAGAAACTATGGTTCAGCAATTTATGGATAAAAAGAAGCAGTAGATCATAACTTTAGAGGTGGAAGGGCCCTTAGTGGTTACATATTGTAACATTCTCATTTTATAGTTCAATAAACTGAGGCCCAAAGTAAAGCCAGAAATACCTTTTCCAAGGGCATAGAACTGTTAAATAATAGAAGGAATTTTCAGAACCTGTTTTTCTCCTTCAACTTCAATACACTTCCCAAAATATAATGGCCTTTCCCCCATCATGCCAAAGATCTGTTTCAGATTTTTTTTTGCATCTGTATCTAGAATTTTGAAGGGTGCCTCAGGTAAACTCTCAAGGCAATCAGATAAAGGCTACATCAAAACAGTTTCAAATTTCATTGTGTTCTAAAATCCTTTCAATTACTCAATATTTAATCTACATGATGACAAATAACCAGCTCACTGGATAGACAAGTTGGACTGGAACTTTGTCTCTGGATAGAAATAGCCTTACACCCTGAACTTCAGAGATTTAAGTTTAAGGTCAGATAAATAAACACATGGAAAGAAATATAGAAAATCATGGAGATTGGCCACAGATAGAAATTAAGAGATGCAGTGTGGGTTCAAAGGAGCATCAGGATTATAATTAACTGCATGATGAAGTCATGCTTTTAGAAAGATTTTCTCTAACTAGAACACTGGAGCAAATCTACAAAAAGGACATTTAGTAGGAATAAAAGTGAAAATCTTACACTCAGATTCAAAATTCAACCTTCACAAATATAAGATGAGGGAGAAGCATGGCTATGCAACAGTTTTTCCAAAAAGAGTTCTGAGGTTCAAATATCCCATCTGACACTTCCTAGCTGACTCTTCACTTTTGTAATCCTCAGTTTCCAAATCTATAAAATGATGAGATTGGATCTGATGACATCTAAGGTTCATTTTAGTCCCAAATTCATGATCTTTTATCCTCAATCTGAATCAAACATGTGATTCACAGTCAAGAAATCTAATTAAATCAAAGGTTATTTTGTGGGGCAGAAAGTCCAGGATTAGGGAGACGGCAGTCTTCTGACCTTATCACTTCAAATCTAGAGGAGGGTGTTGAATTCAGGGGACAGGAAGGAATATATAGGAAGGAATTTGATTATATGGAATGTATCCAAAAGGAGGGATGATGGTGATCAGGATGGTGTTGGCTCTCAGGATTATGTTGGATATGATGGTTCAAAAGAATTTGGGTTTTTCGCCTGGATAAAGGGAGAACCAAGGAAGAGGAAACATAGTTGTTGTCTTCAAATGTTTGATGGACTGTCACATGGAAGATAAATTTGTTTTGTTTTACCTGGACCCAAAGGGAGATCTAGGGGCAACAAACAGAATAGCTCAATATCAGAAAAAAATCCTAATAATAAGAATTATCAAAAAGTGGAAAGGAAGATCTCATTTCCTGGGGAGAGAATGGAGTCCTCTTTACTGGAGGTAGTCAAGCAATGGCTGTATGACTATTTCTCATTAAGCCCTCATAAAGCCATTGAGGGAATTCTGGTTTGGTCCAGCATGTGCTATTTAATAATCTCCGAGTTCTCTTATTGACATGAAATGCTGGGACTCTAAGATTCATAGTCCAACCTGTCAAATCTATATCTGGTTGTTTGCTGTCTTAGGGAAAGGGGAGGGAAGGAATTTGGCTCAAACTTAAAAAAATGTTGAAAATTGCTTTTTCATGTAATTGAGGAAAAATAAAATAGTAAAAGAACAAAGAAATAGTAAAAAAAAAAAAAAAAAAACAAGATTTGTAGCCCAAAGAGAATTTTGAGAACATCTAATCCAGAGGCTCATAAATTTTATGTGTGTGTCATAATCGCTTTTGACAGGCTGGTGAAACCCACAAACCCCTCAGCTAAATTCAATAAACATTTATTAAGCAGCTACTATATGCTAGGCACTGAGGTTATTAAAAGAGGCAAAAATCTATCCCTGCCTTCAAGGATCTTACAACCCAATGGATAATGTTAAATACATAAAATGTTTGGGTTACAAAAATAAAATTGAGATTTTCAAAATTATTTTTTAAATGAAAATGATTCCCTGCATCTTAAGTTGGAAGCTCCTGATCTAGCCCAGCTATCTTATTTTAAAGATGAGAAAATTGAGGCCCAGAGAAGTGTTAAGGATATGTCCAACAAACATTTCACAGACCACTACTGGTGTTTTGGGGATTCTATCTGAGCTCCTTGCCTCCAAACTCAGGCTCCTTTCTGTGGCACTCTGAATTCTGAATTAGGAAGGTGGTTGAAGCAGTGGAATAATGAGGAAGGATTTGATATATGGCATTAATGTCATAGAAATGAGATGGACATCCATGGATCTTGTGACACATTTCCTATTACACTGACTTTTTCTTCAATGTACAGCTAAGTGATAATTTTAGGCTGCAGCAATAGTAAAAGCAATAAATGGAAAATGCTTCATTCAGTAAAGATAAAAAAAATCTCCCAATGACATTAGTTAAGAAGGTAACTGAAAATGTCATTTCTATTTTAGTTTTCATTATAGGCACTTATGGTCCACAATAGATATAATTTACAGGAGGTGATGTGGGACAGTAGAGAAATCACTACTTGTTTTTTTTTTAATAATCAATGCTTTTTTTCCCCCTCAAACCTCACCTTCCACCTAAGAATCAATACTGTTTTGGTTCCAAGGCAGAAGAGCAGTAAGGGCTAGGTGATGAGGGCTAAGTGACTTGCATAGGGTCTTTAAAAAAAGATATAAGGGGAGGAGAAACAATGATGAGATAGTGGTTGATCCACTTAGGGATCTCCCTGAATACCCAGCCCGGATCTCTAGGTATTCTAACTTCCAGTTAGTGAGTGAAGTAGAATCACTTACTCTCATTGGGCCAGTCGTGCAAATGCCTTGGAGACAATTGATATATAAAATCATTATCTCTTTTATTATAAGAGGGGATACACTCTAAGGATCAGAACAAAGAGTCCCTAACTCTAAGGGATTTAGATATTTACCCCCAAACCCTCTATGTCCCTCATAAGAGGGAGCCTTCTGGTCTTCCAGCTAACTTACCAACTCTCTATTTCTATCTAGGTGTTCCCCAAAAGCTGAATAAGCTACCTATCTAGGATCCTCAGTAGTTAGTTTGATTTAGTTGCAAATTTGTCTCCACAGCCCTTTAGGATTGCTCTCAAATGGCTAAGTCCACCCCAGGGTGTCTGACTCCTGAGGTAAAAACTTCTTAACCAATCTGTCAGGATTTTAAGATAAAACCCTTCTGGAAAGCACAGCAGGTAATATCAGATACTTTTCTAGATATTCCCAATCACATAGAATACCTCCAAGGATGATTTAGGGGTTTCTCCTTCTCCACAGTCAGATTGAGGTAGTTAAGCTCTGACAAGCCGCCTTTCCTCCATTCTTCTGGACAGGAAGAGCCCAAAGCCTCCTCCAGGAAGCCCCTGACTTTTCCAGTTGTCACTTCCAAACTATTCCTACTCTGCCTTCTGCCTGCTAAAATCCTTTCCCTTGTGTTTCTAGTATGTGCCTTAAAGATAGCCTTGCACTTCTCTTAAACCTTATCCTATCTCTGTCCTTTTCCCATTACAGATCACACAGCTAGGAAGTGTCTGAGGTCATATTTGAACCCAGGTCCTCCCATCTCTGGGCCTGACTTTCAACCCTACCCAGCTGACCCCTAATACTCTTTTAATATATTCCACTCATTTCTAAATCTATTCTTGACCATCAACAAATGAACTTTCTCTTGATGCAAAGAAAAAATAGCTCATAAAATCAAAGAACATATATTGATAAGATCAGGCAGTGTAGATAACAGTCTGTTCTTAACCCCCCTGGCTGTCAAGAAGAGCATGGCACCACTTCATCTTTTCTTGGGGACTCCCACTGGCCCTGGAAACACTGAGATTCACTTTTCAAAAGCTGATATTACTTTGGCCATATTTTAGATGTTTCTATCGACTCTGGATCAGTTCACAGAAGTCTCCATGTCTTTGGTCTCTTTTTTCCTTTTCTGAATTTCTCATATTTTCAATTTTTAGTGGCACAAAAATAAGCCTATGTATTGTATCTGTAATTGGATTAGTATGAAAACCTATAACTATAGTTGGATAAAGAGGTAAAGAACTTTCTGGTAAGGAAGTTCCCTCTCCAATGCAGACTGATACCTTCTTTTGCCTACAACAGTGAGAAGAAAAGGCTTCCTACTAGCTCTCAGAGATGAGACAGGGTCCCATGACATCTTGGTTTTGACGTCCACTGCACAGTGCTGTCTCTTATGAGGTGATGCTATTTCACTTTATTTAAATCTCACCAATTTTGATCATCCAGCCCCCTCCATAGGAACCTACTTTCTTCCCAGATGTTTTGTTTTGTTTCCCTTTGCATTGCTAAAACCATAGTAAGTGCTGCTATAGTTAGTGCTGCTCACTTACAGTTCTGGTCCTTACCTTTCGGTCTTTGACCCAAACACTTGTGCTGTTTGTGGCCACCCGGTACTCAGATTTCTACAGCAGAAGTAAATTAAGAGTCAAAGGGTCCGTTTCCAGCTCTGAGACTCCCTGCCTGAGTTTTCAGCAAGTCAAATATGCTCTCTGAGTCCAAGCAAAAATAAACTATTAAGTGAGTGGGGGCTGAAGAACTACATGAAGAGGAACTTTAAGGGTCTTTCCAACCTTAAATCTATAATTGTATTAACAATTCAAAATTAATGAGTTTGTTTCATACTGATTGATTTGCCCCAGGCACTGCCATTAAAAAAAAAACAACACCTCTGAGCTCTCAAGGTCACAAATTTGTGCTCAGGAGCAATATCTGAACTCAGAAGATCTGGGTTCAAATCCTAACTGAAGTTTTTTGACTGTGTGACTTTTGGTATATCATGTAATGTCTCTGAGTTTTAGTAACCTCATCTGCAAAATGGGAACATAGATTCCCAAAATATAAATCATAAATTTAATGAGAGAAAAGCATAACATTTGGATCACTGTAAGAAAGTGAGATAAGATGATAAAATATTAGTAAGAGTGGTAGCAGCAGTAGTAGCAACAGCAACAACAGCAACAATATTAGTGCTTTTGGTGGGCAAAATTAAGAGGTAATCTTGTCTTCTGGATTCTAATTAGTGTTCCAAGGGCTCTCTCTTTTCCGGTGACACCATGCAGCAGAAAAAGTTCTTCAACGAATGTCAAGGACGACTTTTGTTCTTTTTGTTTCCCTCTTGATTCTAAGATTTCCTGGAACTCTGTAACCATGGCAAAATCATTCTGTCTCTGTAGCTCAGTTTCCAAATCTGTAATATGATGATCCCTGAAACACCCACCTCAAATAATAGTTGTGACATTGTTTATATCTGCAACAGACACCATTTCTACATTTGGTCTTCTCCATTAGAATGCATACTCCTTGAGGACAGGAATTCTATTTTGCTTTTCTTTGCATCTCCAGTGCATAGCATAGCACAGAGGAAGCACTCTGTATGAGCTTATTCACTGAGTGAATGCTAATATAAAATACTTGGTAAGCTTCATTTTCAAAGTTTTGTTATCTTTTTTTTACACCAAAGTAATTTCTCCTTTAATAAGCATCCTTCAAGCATTTAAGTAAACGCAATCAAGTCAGTGGCCTCCTTCAATAGTACATACCACATCTCACATTCATATTTCCCCATTTTCTCTACTACAAGTGTTCTCTGTGGCTTCATAAAGACTGAGTTTTGTCATCATAATTCACCAGCTTTCTACTCCTTTTATTGGTGAGATCATTTACTTTTCTTTTGCAATGGGTAGTTTTTTTTTTTCCTGATTCTATGCACTTCATTATGTACTAATGCAAAACAGCTCTTCTCTGTTTTTTCGCCCAAATGCCTGATAATCATAGTTTCTTCATGTCTGTTACTTATTCCTTATTTAACATTGGAGAAGTTATTTAACTTTTCTTGACTTCATTATCTCCTGCCATAAAATGAAGAATTTGGATCAGGTGATCTCTGAAATCCCTTCCAGGTTGGGTATTTAATTAGATGGTAAATCCATAGCTGAAAGAGTCCCTAAAAGTCATATATTACCTCTCATTTTTTCAGTTGAAGAAATTGAGGCTCAGAGAAGGGAAGAAACCCATATAAAAAAGGATCTCATTTCATCCTGTCTTCTCCATATTTTCCCTCTCTTTTTCACTTTCATGAATTTCCTACCTTTCCAAATCTTTGACATCTCCATGACTATTGGCTTCATGACTGCCATGTCTCTCACATCCTCACTTTTTCCATTCATCCTCACTAGCTGTTTATTAGATAGCTCTTCTTTTCATGCTTGAACTCCTTGAGAAGGTCATCTACAATCAGTGCCTCCACCTCCTTTCCTTTCACTCTTTTCTCTCCATAGTATAGCTTCTATACTTATGATTCAGCTGACACATTTTTCTCCAATGTTATCAATGACCTTTGAATTACCAAATCTAATGACATCTTATCTATCCTCACCCATCCTCTTCTTGATACTCTTTTCTTCCTAGAATTTAATAACACTGCTTTCTCGAGGGTTTTCCTCCTACCCATCTAACTACTTCTCTGCCTCCTTTGCTGAATCTTTATTAGGTCACACCCACTAACTGCGGGTGTCCCATTTCCTTGACTCTGTCCTGGGCTCTCTTCATCTTCCTTATCTAATATTTCACTTTATAATCTAATCACCTCCAATTTATTAAATTATCATTTCTATGTTGATGATTCTCAGACCAATCTATTTATCTCTAACTTCCCATCTAATATACAGCTTTGCATTTCCCTCAGCCTTTTGGCCATCCCAAATTGAATTTCCTGGAGGCATTTTAATATAAATAAAATAATTTAAAATAAAAAATAAAACTCATTTGTTATATTTCCCCCCATACTTTTAGCTCTTAACTTCTAGTACTATCCAGATAAGCACTCTTTTCCCCCAGTAAATCACTCACAACATGAGTATCATCCTCAGCTTCTCTCTTTCTGTCTCTCTGTCTCTGTCTCTATCTGCTTTTGCCTCTATCTCTGTCTCCCCCCCCCCATATCCCATCTGCTGTCAAGTCCTGTCAATTCTATATTTGTAACACTTCTTGTGTGTACACATTTCTTTGCCCCAGCACTGCCATCACCCTATTACAGGCCCTCCTCACCATCTCCTACTTGGACTATTTCAATAGCCGACTGTTTGGTTGGTCTCCCTACCTTAAGTATGTCTCCACTCTAATCTATCTCCTGACTCAACTGTTGGGGATTTTTCTCAGAATGTAGGTTTTGCAGAGCCGATAAATTCCAGTGGCCCCTTATAGCCTCCAGATTCAAAGATGAAATGCATTGTTTGACTTATAATTCCTTTTATAAGCTGGCCCCTTCCTACATTTTCAGTCTTTTTATACTTTACTCCTCTCAATGTACTCTGTGATCCATTGACACTGGCCTCCTTCCTTTTCCTCTCACAGGATACTCCATTTTCCAACTGTGGATAGTTTTCCTGACTTTCCCCCATTCCTGGTGCTTTCTTGCCTCCTTCTTGCCTCCTAGCTTGCCTCGGTTCCTTCAAGTCTCTTCTAAAAGCCCACCTTCTTGAAGAAGCCTTTCCCAATCTCCTCTCTCCCTTAATGTGAGAGCTCCTTTAAGAGTCTCTCCAATTTATCCTGTCTATATCTTGTTTGTACATAGTGTTTTGCACATTGTCTTCCCCATTAGAAGGTGTGATCTATGAGAGAAAGTGTGTTTTTGCTTTCATTTGAATTCCTGGCAATTAGCATACTGCCTGGCACATAATAGCTACTTACGGGATATTTGCTCACTTGATCTGACTTGCCTTGACAAGAACTGTCCGGTGTCACAAAGCTAACATGTGTTCCTGATGTCCCAGAGCTGCAATTCGAACCCAGGTTTAGAGGTTTTGAGTGAGGGCTCTTTCTATGCCTAGCATGCTGCTATGTTCCACTGAGCATCTACCATCGCTTTTTATACCCACTGTTTCTCCTGTAGCAATGAAAGTTCATCTCTTGTCCTCATCTCATCACTGGTATCCTCTGGGACTCCTAGAGGCATGGCATTCTTAAAGTAACGGCCCCTTAGCCTTCTGTCCTTTAAGGTAAATTATGCCCATTTCTTTCTCCTTTCCTCATGGCTCCCATTTCTTGGCATTTAGTTGTCATCGCATTGCCAGGACCAATCACCAAGATTTTCCTCTCTTACTCTAGGATGATTAAGAGGGCACCTTCCCAGCAGGAACACCTTTCACCTAAAAGGGAATGAGAGATCATCTATCTTCTTAGGGAGGCCAAAGCCATGGATACAACAGGAAGATGAAATAGCATCATGCAAATTGGAGGGAGAACTTTAGGAGGAAAATAGCGAAATGAAAACATACAGAACTTGGAAGGGAAAGGAAGCTATGCAGAGGCTTCCCTAATCCATAGAAATCACACAGATTTCAGGAAGCTTGGAGATACTTTCATGCTGGAATGGGTCACCACTGCCACCAAGTGGCAGCAGAGGCTTAGGAATCTTTTGTTTGGTAATTTTAAAGGATTTAGAGAAACTTTAACGTATCCTAACCCAGTCCCAATGCCTTTATTTAATAGGTGAAGAAAAGGAGGTCAAGTAAGTGGCTTTTCCAATATCGTACAGCAAATAAATGGCCAAAAGTAGACTGAAGTTCAGACATAGCATACTTCTTCAAAGAGACTCAAACTGCCACACCTCTCTGGGATCTTTCACTTCCAGCCTGATTTAGTCTTCATAGTTTCCATGGAATACCATCACAGAATGATTTTCCCTGAATTTTATAGAAAAATTTGATGCCCAAGTTTTCATTTCTATTGCCATCCCGCACCCAAAAAAGGACACAAACATCTGACCTTGGCAACCTCATTAGAACCTGTATGAGTTATTTAATTTCTGCCTCAGTTTCCTCAACTAAATTGTAAAATGCAATTAACAATAGCACCTATCTCACTTGGTCATTGTGAGGATCAAATAAGATTATATTTGAAAAGCATTTAGCACGTAAAAAGCACTTAATAAATGCTAGTTCCTTCCTCCCATCCTTTCATCCTTCCTTCCTTCCTTCCCTCTTCTTTTCTTCCTTCTATCCTTCCCTCCTTCCTTCCCTTCTTCCTTCTTTCCTTCCTTCTGTCCTTCCTTCCTCTCATCCTTATTTCCTTCCCTCCTTCCTTCTCTTCTTCCCTCCTTCCTTC
>NC_058134.1:11315153-11353065 GCF_016433145.1 Gracilinanus agilis | reverse complement strand
CACACACACACACACACAAACATATATATATATATATATATATATATATATATATATATATATACATATACACACATACACATATACACACACACATATATATATATACATATACACATATACACATATACACACACACATGCTTTAAGGAAGGAGTTTGGGTTAAATCTTGGTCAGCAATTCCTATGCTAAGTTTCTTTCTGCTATTGTGTTCTTCCCTCATATACATTTTACTTCATTTCAGCAAAAGGAAGGTTTTAGCATCAAGGAAAATGCATAATAAAAATTTTTTTAAAGCTTTAAGGTTTGCAAAATACTTTACAAATGGTATCTCATTTTATCCTCAAAGTAACCCTGGAAGAGAGATGTTACTATTATCTTCATTTTACAGACGAGGAAACTGAAACTGGCAAAGCTTAAATGATTTGCCCACCTAGTCTTTACTTGATGGGAACTTACTTCCTGATAAGACATCTACCATTCTATCCATGGCATTACCTAGCTGAGTGAATTAACGATCAAGTGAATGAAGGAAAAGATAATTTACTAATCACTTAGCATAGCAAAGCCTGAGTTAAACTCCAGTGTTATAAACAGAAAAGGAAGACAGCACCTGTTCTCCAGAAGTTTACATCAAATGAGAGGAGATGCCACATCGATGATTCTTCAGCTCTAAGTCAAATGTAAAGGCTCACTGCTCCTTAGGATGCGATAGCATAGCAGATGGCAAATGACTTTATTTAGTGTCATTATCCTTGAAAAAATATCTCATTTTCTCAAGTTGAGCTTTGGGAGAGTGCCAAGGATTTTCTTTCTTGGTGTTTTCTTTAGCTGTGGTTCCTGAGGAGAAGAAAGACTTCCACAGTCACAGAGGAAGTTGTCAGGATATATTTCCACCAAGATCCCTTCCTTTGATTATGGCTGTAGAGAGGAGTCTAGAAGAAGAGCTGTGGAGGGATGGAGGGATGGAGGGAAAGACTCTTGGGCACAGGGTTAGGGTTAGTGCTATCTCCACTTGGGTCTGGTGGAATGTGGAAGGCATGATGAGGAAAATGGTTTAACCCACATGACACAACCCTCCTCTTGCCCCAGTTTTAGGTTAGCTTGCCTGAACAAATGGACACTTGATTCTTAGACCATAATGACAAATATTATTTAAGTGGTGTCATAAAATGTGTCTCCACAGCAAAATACCTATTCCTCCTGAATTAGTAGACATTCTTCCCTTTACTTGATCCCTTTGGTATTCCAACATTGCTAAAGATCTAAAACTTTACTGGTAAAAATAATCCTTTCAGGATTAACTGGGTGGCTCAGAGTATGCAGAGTCTGGCCTGAAAACAGGAGATCCTGGGTTCAAATCCGGGCTCAGACACATTCTAGCTATGTGACCTTGGGCAAGCCACTTAACCTGTATTGCCCAGTCCTTACAGCTCTTCTGCCTTGGAACCAATGCTTAGTATTAATTCTAAGAAAGAAGGTAAGTATAAAAAAGAAAACAAAACTAATCTTTTCTCTGGTGAAAATTGCAGCCCATCTATAACCTAACTCACATCTTTTGTAATTTTTAGATTCATAGGCTTAGTGTGGAAGAGAAATGGCAAGTCTCTTGGTCCATTTCTCTCATTGCACAGATTGGAAACTGAGCAGGGACTTTGCCTGCAGCTCAGTCATTCTCTCTTCCTGCATCATAGAGCATCCTTGCTATAAATCTTGCTTAAAAATCCTCTCTGAATTCTAGAGCATGTCTCTTAGGTTGCTCAGTTTTCATTGGGTGCTAGTATAATGTTCTGACTAGCCATCTTTTATTGCTCATTTCTGCTATATTACTACCTAGCCATCCTCTTCTCTGATCATACAAGTCCTTGACTATCACATCTGCTTATAATTTCAACAATTCATTCAGGTTGACAAAGATCACACATGGGAGTCTTCAAGAGGGAATCCTTCACACTTTAGTGCGAACTGGTTTAATTACCCTGATTTCTACTAATTGTTCTTAATGAGGATTTCTTCTCAGAGGCCACCTTAGGGATCACCTAGCTTCAATCACAATCTCTTTGTTTTACAAATTAGCAATTGAGTGAAAGAACTTCCTTTTTATTGGATAGGTATACCAGTGTCAAAGAGCATACACTGAGTGTCTCCTGTGAGCATAGATTCCACAGAGGATGGGGATATTTAAAAAGTATGAGATATGACCTCTGACCTTAATGAATGTTTATGGGAGATGTGGCATTTTTATTTAAAATACATAACTATTATAAGAAAATCTATGCTCTGGTGGCTGAGATATTGAAAATCCAAGTTGCCCTACTCCCTCTCTTAGCTAAAAAATCAATCAACACTCATGTTTTAAGTGTCTTCTATGAGTCAGGCACTGTGTTTAGGGCCAGGATTACAAAGACAAAAGGGGAACAGGAACTAATTTCCTAACACAAAGCAGATCTTGATGTAACCAATGGGAACTTATTAAAGCACTAAGAGCAGGTCTAGGTCCTACTTTATTAAAAACAGGACAATGAGAACTTGGAGAATGGTCAGGAAGCAATCACACAGAGGATTTGGAACTTGAATGACAAAGCTTATGAGAAAAGACCAAAGGAAAAGATAAGAGTGAAGAACATTTTAATAGAGATAAATAGGATGCCTATAGCTTAGGGGAGTACAATAAAATATTCTCTGATTTTTCCTCCCCTATGTTCCTTCAAGACCTTCCAGGAAGTAATCAATTATAAAATCAATCATAGATCTAAAGATGAAAGGGACCTCAGGAGGTAATTAGTCAACCTCATTTTACAGATAAGGAAACTGAGGCCCATGGAAATTAAATGACTTTGTGCAAGATCACAATATTGGGTAAGAGTCAGAGTAGTGTCTGAACCCACATTCCTGTTCTTTCCACTGTACCATGGTACCTCTTTCAATCAATGAACAAGTATATATTAAGCATCTAAAAAATGCCAGGCTAGGGATACAAATATAATAAGTAGATGACTCTCAAGGAATTTATTGATAGACAGACAGACAGACAGAGATAGATAGATAGATAGATAGATAGATAGATAGATAGATAGATAGATGAATAAATGGATAAATACAGGTTAATTTTGGGGATGTAACTAAAGGGCTCAGAAAAGCCTTCATATAGAAGGTGGCATCTGAGATGAGCTTTGAAGGAAACTAGGGATTCTAAGAACCCATGCTCAGGAGAAAATGAATTCCATTAATGAGGGTACAAATATGAAAGATGTAATATTGTGTGTGAGCAAAAACAAAGGAAAGATCAGTTTGGCTGGATCATACAATGCTAAGTTATGAAGGACTTCAAAAGTAAAACAGAGACTGGGAAGTTTGTATTTGATTCAAGAGGTAATAGGGAAACATGTGGACTCATTGGGCAAAGACTAGATATGGTCACACTTATCCTTTCATTGTATCACTTTAGTACTTGCTTAGAGAAAATTTATATGGACTCTGTTCTCATTCTATGCTGGATTGTTCACTTCTACAGAGGGAATAACTCCATCTGAAGGCTGATTAGTTTAGAAGTCCACATCTCCCCAAATGTTCTTTTCTAATATACTCTCTGATGTCCAGTGTTATTCTGGATCCCCACAGATGCCTTGGGTTTAACTTTCTGGAGAAGCCACTGAACAACAGGCAGCAGTATGAGGGACAGAGAGAGGCTCTCACTTAAAACACAAGAGTGCACATAATATCCTAAGCTTTATTCAATGCCTATCAGTCAGTTGGTGAGTAGTAAGGTCTCAAAAACAAATCCTTAGCTTTCTGTGGTTTTTGCCATTTTAAGTTATAAACAAATCTTATGAACCTCAATATCATCTATTCTTTTTAATTTTGTTTATAATATTTTTCCATGGTTCCATGATTCATGATTCTCCCCCAACCTCTGCTGCTCTCTCCTCCCAAAGCGGACAAGCAGTTCCCCTGGGTTATACATGTATCATTGTTCAAATCCTATTTCCATGTTATTCATATTTGTAGTAGAGCGATTCTTTAACATCAAAAACTTAATCACATCCCTAACACACTGCAATATACTTTTCTTTTTTTAATCAATCAATTAATTAATTAATTCATTCATTCATTCATTCATTCATTTGTTCATTTATTTATTTATTTATTTATTTATTTGTTTGTTTATTTATAAAAACCCTTACCTTCTGTCTTGGAATCAATATTATGTATTGGCTCCAAGGCAGAAGAGTGGTAAGGGTAGGCAATGGGGGTCAAGTGACTTGCCCAGGGTCACACAGCTGGGAAGTGTCTGAGGCCAGATTTGAACCTAGGACCTCCCGTCTCTAGGCTTGGCTCTCAATCCACTGAGCTACCCAACTGCCCCCGCAATATACTTCTCTAATGCATTTCTGGTTCCACAGTTCTTTCTCTGGATGAATATCATCTATTCTTAAAAAGTTAAGTGAAAAGAAAATAAAAGAGGCAAGCAATGAGTAGTAGAAACATGAACCACTGTGGCTTTCAGCCCCAATATATTTAATAAGAATATCAAAGGGATATCTCGCACCCCCAACCCCTATTAATGTCTGACAAAATGTTTTTATCATGTAAGAATGACACTTTTATTGAGATGTTTAATCAAAATAGTAAAAAAAAAGTATGAATAATTCTTAGACATCTTTCTACCAACTGATCTACCAAAGCGATCAATTGAGTGAGGACAACCAAAATAATCAAAATTTGGAAAAAAATGAATCATTTCAAACTATTGAATGGAATCAGATGATGAAATATATTGGGATTGTTTGAAAATTTTCACAATATATCTCTGGATCTAAGTATATCAGAAGAAAAAATAGGTCTCGGCATAATCATTCTAGCATCTGTTTTAAAAGGTAAGTGTTGAAAGGCTTTGTAGAACTAGAATCTTGTGCCTGTAATCATAGGTTGGCAAAGGGGAGAGGGAGGGTGCCCAGAAGGAATGTGGAACTTCCCTTTTCCAACCCATTGACCAGATTATCAGAGAGACTGGACCAATAAAACTAAGAAGTCATACATCTGGGTGCTGTGAGAGGACAAACTAGACTTGCTGAAGAAAGGGAGCTTTAGAGAACATAATCTCTTCAGGGCAGAGAGAAGGGCAACTTCAGGACTCTAAAAGTACAAAGATATATAATCTTGGAGGAACTTAAGAAGAAAAAAGGACTTCCAGGTAGTCAGAAATTGTAAGTTATCTCATTAACTTTCCAAGGCTAAACCCACCATCCTTTATATACTTCATATACTTCTGGAAGAGAGTGAGAGACTTTGGGGAGCAGGGATTTTTTTAAACCAACTATGGGCTAAAAAGCTGTGGAATATATAAGATAAAGATCCATGAGTAAAAATATTGGATAAACTTCCTAGCCCATCAGGTGATTCCTGAGAATGCTGAGGAGGCTATCCAGCCATCCTTTGGGGATATACCCAGCAATGTGAATTGGATTTGGGAAAATGGTTCCAGAGAGGGTCCTACAATAAAAACAGCTATCTTTTGTAACACTTTAAGACTTGCAAAGAAAATATCCTTTCATATATTTTGCATATGACTTTATCCTCAAAATAGCCCTCTGGGTAAGTGCCCTTTTACTTTTTTTTTAAACCCTTACCTTCCGTCTTGGAGTCAATACTGTGTATTGGCTCCAAGGCAGAAGAGTGGTAAGGGTAGGCAATGGGGGTCAAGTGAATTGCTCAGGGTCACACAGCTGGGCCCTTTTACTTTTATTTCAGAGATGAGTAAACTAAGGTTGACTTAGTTTAAGTGACTTGTCCAGCATTCTACAGAAAGCAAGTATTAGACATTGTATGTACCAATTATTTACCCAAAGATCCTGTAGAGATGTCAAAGTAAGTCTATGGTTAGTAGCTATTCCCCTTTTTTAATATCACTTTTTAAAAAAATAATAGCAGTGATGAGAGAGAGAGAGAAAGAGAGAGAGAGAGAGAGAGAGAGAGAGAGAGAGAGAGAGAGAGAGCTAACATCCTCTCTAGATGTCAGATATCCTGAGAATGACCCCACCAATGTCCTTGAAATTATGTCAACCCCACTGCAAATGATAGCCCTAGATATCCTAGGGCTACTCTGGCTATTACCCTCTCCAAGATTTCTTTGATGCTATTTCTACTACCTCATGCAATACATTGTTAATTGGAATATTGGAGCTGGCATTTGATTATTCTATTGTCATCAATAGTGACAATAGTGTGTTACAGTCATCTGGAGAGAGTTTTTCCATTTTCACCTTTTTATTGTTCCCCCTTTAAGTTTTATCCTTTAATGTTCCTAAGAAGATCTGGCTAAATTGGATCTCTGGCCAGGCTTTGTGTAACCTTGATTTCCTTCTGCAACTCTTCACTGTTTTATGCAACGACAACACTCATAATGCTGCCTCCACTCTCCAACATCCCTGCCTCTACCCACTGACATGATTCCTACCTATCACCACTTTGACACTCACCACTCTAAGAACCAACCTGGACTCTGAGTGGTGCGTCTTTGTCTTAACTTGCCTGGAAAAAAATCCTTTACAGCCAGAAGTTCCCAATCTTGCCAATAAGAGTACCCTCCTCTCTCTCTGCCCAGCTCTCCTTTACTTATCCCCATTGCTTAGTAGAACATTTAGCACAAAGTAACCACTTCATAAATCCCTTTTCTTCCCTTCTTCTACCTCTCTCCCTCCTTTCCTCCATTCCTACCTTTTTAATTTATCCTGTTCTATCTCTCTATCAATCATCTTTCATCACTCTAGCTACCAAGTTAATTATAACGTGAATGAAAATGTGAATGCTTGCTGACTCTTCTCTCCCTTTTGCCCCACATGGGTCGTTTGTGTCCAAGTATTTAGGTTTATAGATAGATAGCTGCCCACATACAAATCGAAGGCTAGATATCCTGCTAGCTAGCCAGCTATTTGGATATGATTCTATTACTAACTTCCTCTTCAAGTTTTTACAAGCAAACAAGTTCCTATGCTAAGTTGATGATGCTCTTAGTTGCCATACCAAGGAAACGAAATACTTTTTGGCTAATGTGGTTTCTCCCTTCTTAGAGTCTCATTCGGACTATTCATTAATGGTTCTTTTATTTATTTGCCATTTTTAGTGCCCAGAGTATATTTCAGTATCTCAGATTGTCACACGCCATATTTTCTGCTTATTTATACTCTTCTAATTTGGAATTTTTTTCCCTCTAATCAATGAACTAGCTGACAGTACACATACATTTGAATCAGAATTTACTCCTCTTGGGCAACCAGTCATTTCCAGGCTGTTCAACTAGACTAAATTCCTCTTCCTTCTTCTGTGTTAATGGGTATTAACATTATTTTAATGGATTATTAATGGGTATTAATATTATTCCAGCTACAAAAGCTGCAATCTATGATAAAAACATGTCTGATCCTTAGACATCAGTTTCTTGTATGCTCAATCTTATCCAATTCAACAAATATTTTTAAACAGTCATTCTATGAAGTCACTCTCCAGGGAGTTCTGTTACAAAGACCAAAAAAAAAAAAAAAAAAAAGAAGAAAAGAAATAGCGAGTTCGAATCCCTTTTGAAACCTAAAGGTCATAAGTTAGGGTTTCAGTTGGCATACTGGCATATTTGCATGAGATGGGATGCTTTGAAATTTATAGACTGGGTTTGGAGCTTTTGTCTTTCCTTCCTTCACTTCTGACTATTGAAGCAATTACATTGTAATTAGGTAATTTCTAATTTTCAAATTTTCTTTGTTAATTTTTTTTGTCCCATTGTAAGACTCGAATCTGAGTCAGCTGCCTCCAAACTCTGGCTTCATTCTCTAGATCAGAGGCATGAAACTCATGACCCAATAAGCCTCATTTCTCTGCGAAAACTCTCAGTGCTGCCCAGAATCCAATTTAAATATATTTGGGAAATGTTTAGCAAAGCAAATGAAAATTCAATAAAACATAGATAATGTTTATTTGTGATGTTTTGAGTCAAGATGTCTTCTGATCCATTCTATCTCACATCACAGCATCACACAACCATTTTGCCATATGTACAAAGTGGAATGGTAGAGGGGAAAGCATTTTAGATCTGGCATGGAAAGACCTTAGTAGAGACATGGGCTTTATTATTTCCTGTGTGACCTTGTAGCCAGTTGCTTCAAAGCCCTGGGCCTCAGCTTCCTCTTTAAGATGGGGAGTTTGCACTAGATGGTCTCTGAGGTCCCTTCCAAGGCCAAATGTATGATTCCATGACATCTCCATTTCTATACTTTTTCCTTTTAAGATAGAAGAGCTAGATGGACTTCTGAGACATATATATGGACTTGTTTATTCATGGTGGACAATACTATTGTACCAGGGGTAGGGGACACTGGGCTGTTTTTAGGATAAGCCTCAATTTCAAAGGTCATCCCAATGGTTTACTTACCACTATTCCAGTTTTTGGTTTTGTTTTGCTTTTTGCAAAGGCAAGAACCTGCCTCGCCTCTGAACTCTATGGTCAATACCAGATTTCCAGACCAAGAAGTCATGATCCTTTCCCCTTAAACAACAACAATAAAAACAAAACTGTGATTATTCCAGTGACTGAGTAATTATGATCCCAGCTGACTTGGTCTTTTCCCCTGTATTCTAAGTACCTGAAGGAAATGGTTCATATTCAGAAGTTCACATTCCCCAAAGGAGAACATTTCCATAATACCAATGGATGCTTCTCCCTCCCCTGGCTTGTAACAATGCATAGAATAAAGTATTCTTAGTTATAACAAAGTAGGTTTTCTATCTCTGAGAGCATGCTGTGCTAAGAGAACAGAAAGGTTTGGCTTAGAAAACTAAGTGCAACTTTAGGAGAAATTAGTCTTCAAACAAACAAAATTGATAGCAGGAAAATCCAAATGCCCAGAATATTATACAACTAGGATCAGAAGACAAAAAATAGAATTCTGTTTCTTTTCAAAAACTAATCCTGACCAGCCAAATGGCATAATGTTGCAGCCTTGAAATCTCTGCACATATTATTTTTCTACTGTCATGTTTTGTTATTTTATTTTTACTAGTAAATTTTACATCATAAATTGTTAGTGACTGTGTAAAATTGTAACTCTTTCTAAGTTTAGATTTTAAGTGAACAATCATAAATATTAACATTTTCTTTTTTAATGTGTTTTTTTTCTTTCTGTTTTTGTGGGAGGTAGCAAAGGAAAGGCTCAGATGAACATGATTTTCTCATCTTCTTTTTGAAAAAACAACAAAAAAAAACCCTTACCTTCCATCTTAGAATTAATAGTGTGTATTGGTTCTAAGGCAGAAGGGTAATAAGGGCTAGGCAATGGGGTTTAAGTGACTTGCCCAGGGTCACACAGCTAGGAAGTGTCTAAGATCATTAGAACCAACGATCTCCACCTCTCAGCCTGGCTCTCAACCTACTGAGCCACCTAGATGCCTCCTCTTCCTTTTACTCTGAGACTTGAAATTATCACATGTATAATAGCTTCACTGACATTCCAAAAGGTCTGAGAATTATTTTCTTTCTTTTAAAAACTACAAAGATTCTTCTCAACCACTGTCTACTACTGCAACAGATACTTCAAAGCAGAAATCGCCAACAGCTAGCAATCATTGTCAGTCATGATGTCCATCTAGTATGGCAATACGAAAGAACCTGAATAGAAGAGACTGAATTAAATGGTGTTATCATTTCATTTATTTACTGAAAACATCATTGCATCGACTAATTTACTCATTACATTGAATTCTTCAGGTGGGTCAGGAAGGTAAACCTTCTAGATAGCAAGGGTAGAGAGTCACCTGCTACAGAATACCAGAAAAATGCTCTGTTCTAAAATCTGCTCCTCCCTCATGATGCATAAAATTAAACTGTTACCAATTGATTCTTTTATGCTGAAAATTAGCCATTCTTCATGGTCCTTGTTTATTTTTAATGGAAGCACTCTTACAAAAGAACTAAATAAAACTCCAATCCTGTTTTATGGAGTACCAGGAAATCTCTGTTTCAAATTATCTTCCTTGTTGATATCTAGAATTTCACCATTGTGATTCATTTGTTTTAGACACGTTTCTCTCCATGGTCTTTTGTTATTGCTGTTAATGGGAGATTAATACAGGAAGCAAAATACATTCCTTGACATTTCAGTATGGATAAATTGACTATAGTATTTTCTTTCCTGAATAGACCTTTCCTCTTGGAGAGCAAGAGGATACTAGACTTCTTTTGGGGAGCACTCAATTCAGACAAAGGGCACTGAAAAGCTGATTATATCTTTGTCACATCCCCCTCCCCACACACTCTGGATCAGCCCTAAAGTTAATAAAATTTAGGTAAAATTCTTCCTTTTGTAGAGGGAGGAAGCATTATTTCCTGGAAAGAGCAACAGATTTGAAGTCAGAGAACCCAAGTCCCCCCTCTGTCACTTAATAATTAGGAGATCACAAGCAAGACAGTTAATCTATGTGGGCCTCAGTTTCCTCATCTGTAAAAATGAGGTGGGAGACTAATAGTCTGAGGTACCTTCTTTCTCTAGTTCTCTAATCTCTGTGATTCAGCTATGATGTATGATAAAGGGATGCCAACTTCCGACTTCCCTGGATGAAGGATTAAAGGGGCCAGCAACTAACTCATGGTGGGGCAATTGGTTACCAGGAACTCTGCAATAATCAGTTTCTTTCTTTTTTTTTTCTTTCTCTCTCTCCTTTGCCTTGTAGTTTCTGCTTTGCGGCATTTGTGGAATTCTGTGCGCCAAAAAAAAGTCCGGACTTGTTGTAAGTTTTTGCATGATTTGTTCTGTATCTCCTCAGTGCCCCAGGGTTGACTGGCCTCATGTCTTTGGTGGCTTCTTTGGGATGTAATGAGGGCAAAGAAGCAAACCCACCCAGTCTGCTCTTCATCCCAGAAAAAACAGTGGAGTCTCTGGCTGGCAGCATAAGAGGGAAAGCTTGAATGGGCTCTTTAAATAGCCCTAGAACAGAACTTCCGATGCTGGTAGCAATGCCAACTTATCATCTCCCAGTTTATAGACTGCAGGCACGTCACGTGAGTCCTCACAGCAATGAGCCAAAGCAATTAGCCAGAGTCCCGGGGAACTTTAACTGCTTAACTACAGACCTGGACCTAAGGGATCCCAACTGGCTTTGATTGCAAACCTAATTTTGCAAGTGGGCACCCTGCAGCCATCAAAAGTTTGGCTGGTTTTGACTTTTCTTTTTTTAGTTCAGCTTGATTTTAACACCCTGCATGACTCTTTTAAGTTCTGAGCCCTGAACGCTCCATGTCTAAAGTGCTTACAGATGTTCCTCTTGCTGAGGTTGAATGCCGGGGATGGCAGGGGACCTTAGACTGGAGAAAGTACCGCTGAGTGGACGTTCATCTGGGTACACGGGGCTCTGCACATGCCTGATGGCCAAGTCCTGCTGCCTTCTGTGAGATTTTAGATGAGGCCAGAAAATGGAGGAGGGATGGCAGAATCTCCATAACACAAGTTGCTTTGGAAAAACAAAGCACAATGAAATCGGTTTTGCAAATTGGTCATAAACCCCAAGGAGTTAGAATGAGAAAAGGGATTTTCCTCAGAGATAGCCACACATTCTATTGATGGTGGCCAGGGATAAGATAGGGGCAAAAGACCAGAAGACATGAGTATCATCCCTCAGAGATAGCCACACATTCTATTGATGGTGGCCAGGGATAAGATAGGGGCAAAAGACCAGAAGACATGAGTATCGTTTGGGTCTGTTTACTTGATCTCTTGACAGGTTGCTCCTCTGTGAGACAAGCAGTATGTGACAGAGGAAAGAGCTCTGTCATCAGGGTGAGAGGAACTGGGTTCAAATTCTGTCTCATGTGTGTGCTACTTGTGTCGCTTTGGGCATGTCACTTCATCTCCCTGTGCCTCAGTTTTCTCCCTTGTAAAATGAAAGTGTTGGAATTGGAATAGACAATATCTGAAGCCCTACCTAGAGATCTATAGTAGACCAGAGCACCACTGGCATAAAATGTTCCCACTTCCACTAGACACTTAGAATGGATATAAGAGGAATGTTGACAAAGACTAATAAGACTCTCCCAAAAAAATGTGCCCTTAGGGGAAATCAAAGTTCAAGCTCAGAAACTTGTCCTTCCCCATCATCATGTAATCTCACTACCATCTCTCCTTCAGCCTTCCATGACACTGACTTTATAGTTGTGCTATTTTGGGGGCTGGGATGGCAAAGCCAAAAGGAGATGATCTTCCTCTTTATGACACCATTTATTTTAAAAAATCAGGTAATAGCTTCATCCTTAAGCCTTGGTCATTACCTCCAGTAATGTTCAGAAAAAAATCTATTCCACAGATTATATTGCCATCTTCTCTTCTGTTGCTTCCTTAACTAAGAAGATTGTCATGAAAATGATGGACTTATGTGCCAAGCTCTGGTACGGAGGATAAATTAGGAGAGAAATTCTCAGAAGCACTAAATTAGATCCTCCACATCCAGCATGTCAGAGTGAAAAGGGCTGTCAGTGTAATTCTAGGCAAGTCACTTAACCACCCTGTGTCTCAGTATCTTTACCTGTAAATGGGATTGTCCTATGGATTCTAATTTTCTTCTAAGCTCTAAATCTATTATCTTATCCCACTCATAGATGGTACCATTAATTCCCCTTTCCCATTTGGTTTTTTTTATCTTACATTGATATCTTGGTGGATTGGATTAATCCAATGATAATTAAGTGCCTCCTACATGTGATTCTGCACACTTGCATTTGTTTAGAGAAAGATGATTTTTTTCAATGGACCCCTTATTTCCTTAGCCATGAAGGAACTCCCTGAACCAATGTAGATCAGAACCTGTTTTGCTAGATATAGTTCAAGATTCACTACTACCAACTTGGGACAATGAGAGGTTCAACATCATGCCTAGTATCCCACAGCCATTATGCCAAAGAGGATGGACTTGGGGTGCTGTCGTCAAGGGCTTTACATTATGCTGGAGTGGAGGCTTATGACAACAGCTCAGGTACAGTTAAATGTTTTGCAAGGTATGGAGAGAAGGGACCAAAATATGATTCACAAAAAGGAATCTAGGAAGATTTGAGCCAAGAGTCCACTTCCATCTGTGAGACTAAGAGTCAGGAGCTTATGTAAGTGTTAAAATTAATGGTTTGGCTAAATATATGAAAATTACAAATATTTTTATTTATAAAAGAGATGAAAAGAGTGAAATACAAAAGGATAGAAAAGAGAACCTATTCAATTAAATATTGTTTCAGTGCTTGGCTCAGCCAGGACTTGCTAACCTTCATTCCAAATTAAACTCTCTCCAGAAGACAGGAAGGGAAAGCCAGCTATCCACTCACCCAAGATAATGACTGGACCTGAAGGTGACTCCTGAGGCCTACTTTCTTCTTTGAGTGGACCTTGTTTTTGAAGCCAACTTCCTTCTTGGAGAGACTCTCTTCTTGGAATTCACTCTCTCCTTCTTGGAGTGACTCTTTTCTTGGAATTCACTACCTACTAGCCTCCTTCACCAGTACCCCTGCTGAGGGATCTTCATGGCTTACATGGTGGTTTCCTGTCTCTGCCCCTTTTCATGGGGGTCAATCACAGTTTCCAAATTGTCTGAGTTGTCACCTTTGGATTCACACCTTTCTGAGTGTGTGAACTCTTAAATGACTGGCTGTTTTGAGTTTTGGGGGAAAGGTGGAGCTCTCCAAGTATCTTGCTGGCTTCTCACCTAGCATCAAGTAAGGTGTGGACTCACTAAATGTTTTGTGAGTGCATCCACCTAGTTCAAGCTTGTGTTAATTCAATCAAAAGGTAGACAAAGGAGAGCCAATCTTGTCCTCACAGTCTAGTGGAGTACGAAGTAGGAGTACTTAAGTTATTGTCAAAAGTTTTAACTCCAACTGGGCAAAGAGAACAAAAGATTCTCTTTTCACAACTGTGAACTCAAAAGATAGCCAAGAATTCCCTTTGACACTTAGATGGTGTGTTCACAGGTTACCCAAAAGCATTGTTGTGAGGATCAAATGAGATAGCATGTATAAAATGCTTTGCAAATCTCAATGTTCTTATAAATGCTCTCCAGTGGGAAGGGGGTCACAGTGGGATTGGAGGGACTGACTAAATAAAGCATGATCTATGGACTCAGAAGGCAAACTCCATCTAACTCACAAAGCTGATGCTGGCTTCATTCTCATTTATAATCCTAGGAGAGTGACTACACTTCAGAGTCTACTTCCAGTGACTTATCAACAGTATGTTCCACCAAAACCTGCCTCAGTTATATTGGTTCAAGGCAACATTATCAGTTAGGAAGCAGCATGGTATCATAGATACATATTGAACCTGGAGTTAGCAAAACCTGAGTCCAAATCCCCCATCTGAAATTACCTATGTGACTCTGGGCAACTCACTTCATCTTTAAGACAATCTCCCTCACATGATTTTTACAAATCTCAAAAAAGTATACCTGTAAAGTGCTTGGAATAAACATGAAGCCTCAGTTTCAAACTTTAAAGCAGCTCTAATTTTTATTAATTGGGCTTAATATGCCTGGGAAATCAGTGGCGTCCTGGAAATGTTGGTCAAATACTTTACTAATTTTTCAAATCTAGATGGACAGCAACAGAAACTGCACTTGAAAACGTAGTAGCCTAGGATAGAGAATTCTCTTAAAGCCAAGAAATGTTGGCTTCAGGACCCTTGAAAGTCACTAAACGTCTTAGTATTCTAGACTCTAATTTTCAGGGAAAAAAAGTGTCAACCTGCACCTATGGAGGAAGTTTACTGACCTGGGAGTTCCCAATCCCTATCAATAAGGTATATTATTTGTGAGTCCTGAATCAAATTTAGCCATAGAGTCACCATATGTAAGAGTTAAGAGGAACCCTTGGAATAATCTTGTCCAGTATTCCACCCATCGAAAGAATCCCCTACATAGCGTTTAGCATCTTGTTATGTTCTTAAATGATAGCAAGCTTTCCATTTCCTTTAAATAGGACTGAAAGCATCTTTGCTTCACTTCACTGGGGGATACTGTTGACAAGTCACTGGTAGTGGACTCTGACATGTAATCGCTCCCACTAGGATTAGAAATGAGAACTAAGAAATCAGCAGCTTTGTGAGTTAAACATCATTTGATACCAGGTCCTCATTGGACAATACTGGTGAGGTATAGTTACTCAATCAACTATTGATTCACACTGTTATTATCACCCAGGTAGCATTGATCAGGCTTGTTCACGTGCCTATCAGGGCAGAATTTCTTTAAAAATATCTTGAGATTCTTGAGATACCTAGGAGAGTACCTGCCATAGAACTGGCTTCTTATAATGGCTTCATAATTTATCGATTGCTAAAAGCAAGATGCACAATGTTTCCAGGATTTCTTTGATCCACAGAGAACTCTCTCCAGTAAAGGAAATGAGGTTAGTTTGATGTGAATTCTTAGTGAGCCCAAGCTCATTCCTAGTGATTGCTATTTCATTTTCTAGTGCTAACAGTGTCTAGTGTCTAATTTCACAAAAATCTAATTGATCTGTTGTTTCTGGAGCCCATCTCATCGCTGCTTTGCAAAAACTGAAACTCCATCTGGCCATTCCCAGATCTGGGTTTTCAGTCCACTTTCACCACTTACTTCAATTTACTCCCCTTCACTCACTCTCTGTTCCAGTTAAACTGCCTCATCTGCTATTCCCCAAGCTGAGCATTCCTTCTCCTCCACTCTCCTCTTTCTCCATGCCTTTGCACAAACCATTTTTCACTTTTGGAATTCATTCCCACCTCATCCCCTCACCCCCTTTTTAGAATCCTCAGTTTTCTCCAAGGCTCATGTCAGGTGCCTCCCGTAGCAAATTATTTCTGATCCTCCCAGGGGTTAGTGCTCTCACCCCTCTGAGATTACGTAGTTTTTGACTTTCTGGGCAAGTGTTGTTTGCCCAGAGTTGGGCATAAACTTCTGATGGCAGGCACTGGTTTGTGTTGGGCTTTATATTCTCAATACCTAGCACAGTGCCATGATAGAACAGAAGCCTGGTAAACGTTTGCTGAATTTAACCAACTGGATTCTGACCAGGTAGGAATGTGCTTAAACATAGAAGCATATATGAACATATGATTGTATATATGTACATATGTGCACACAAGCACACATGTACATATGCATATATTAAAGAATTTACAGCAACTGCTTCACGATGATTTTCATTTACTATTTACTAATTTTAAATTCAGTCACATGTTGAGCATTGATTAATCTCCCATGAAAGTTCTGAAGAAGAGACAGTCTTCCTTCAAGATGAAGTCTGAAGAATATGGTCTCATACTGTATAAAAGATATTTCAGATTCAATATGGCAGTTATCATCCTCCCCAAGCATCCCTCCTTTTTCCTATTAAACAGAACCTCCCAGAGGGCAAAGACCATCTCGTTTTCTTATATTTGTTTCTCCAGCACTCAGCACCTTGTTGGGCAAACAGCAAGTGCTTAAGGAATGCATTCTTATTCAGTTGTCAGTAACTATGTAGTAAGTGTCAAAGGAAAAGACAGTCCTGCTCTCAAGGACCTCACAGTCTCATCCATTCATTTGATTTTCTTTTGCCTTTCTTTGGATAATATCCCACCCCCAGATACTATGCAGACCCACTGGATAAAAAATACCCCAACTGTCTTTCTCCCTTGATTTCCCTTGGCCACTAGCTCTCTTTAACTTTCAGACCACCCAGACTCCTTGGGGTAAAGCCACTTGATCATAAAACTTGGATGAGTTGAGACTCACCAACTACAGACCTTGGAGTAAGATGGAGGACTGTACGGTGTACTGACCACACTGGCCAGCTAGGCACTAACATGGTACCTGCTGATGCTCCTAGGACTTCTGGGCCTTGCCATCTGTTCTAAGGCTCAACGTGTTTATTTGAGCTATTCCTCCAAATTAGAGTGTGATCTCCTGGAGAGCAGGGGTTACGTGATTTTTTCAGTTTGTATTCCCAGCTTTAAGCACAATGCTTGGCACATAGTGCTGGGTGACTCCTTATTTGTTTCCATTCATTCATTTGTAAAATGCCTTCCGAGTCACATTTTCTCCCCATATTTGTCCAACATCCTTTCTCTTATTTCTCAACAGATGATCCTTTTTTCGGCTTGCTGCATCTGTGGGCTAATTGGCGGCATCTTGAACTTCCAGTTCCTCCGAGCAGTCACCAAGAAGACGTCCTCCCTGTACCCACTGCGCCTGGCTTCCATGTCTCTTGCCTGCATTGGGATTGGGGGCTGTACGCTTTCCTCTTGGCTTACTTGCCGCCTGGCAAGCTACGAACAAAGACGCATGTTCTCTGAACGAGAGCATTCCTTGCACCATTCCCACGAAATGGCAGAAAAAGTGAGTTCTGGGCCGGGCCCCATCACTGCCCATATTTGTTGAAGGGTGCACTCTGCGGCTGGGGGAACCTGCTGCCACTTTTAGATGAGAAAATGTCTGGGACACCCATGTCGGCCATCATCCACTAGAGACTTAGTCCTGCTGGATTGGTGAGAGCTATTTGTCAATATTGTATCTTTGCACTTCATGGTTATACTCATTTCTGCACAATTCTCTGGCATCTCTGTCTATTCAGAGACACGGGCCTAAAAGGAGCATTTCCCAAATAAAGGAGTGCTTTTGTAATTTGAATTCTCATGTGTCACACGGGGGCAAACAGAGTTCCTGGAATATCCTCTGTTCACTGACATCGGTTCAGGAAAGACGATAAATTCCCTTCTTCTCCTTTTACTCTAACTTTTCATCTTGTGGCTTGCAATGATATAAATCAGATCTACACATATAAAAATAGCTAAGGAGGGAAAGAAAGAATGCCTTTTTGACACAGATATCAAGATAAACCCACAGGACCTGGATTCCAATCCTATACCATTCATTTACTAGGTGAATGTAGCTAGGTGATATCATGGGTAAGGTGCTATTCCTTGAGTCAGGAAGATCTCGGTTTAAATCTGACGATCTTGGGCAAATTTATTTACCCTTACCACCTCCTTTTCTTAGTAGTAATATCACCTATCTACCAGGTTAAACATAAAATGAGCTAATATTTGTAAAGGCTTTTGTAAACCTTAAAGTGCTATAAAATTCTAGCAATTAGTAGTCACATTTGGTAGGTGTATAAGGTATGTTATATCCTTATATCCTACCATATCCTCATAATTAAAAGGAAGACGGTGGCCTTTTGAGGTCCTCTCAGCTGTCAATTATCTCTTGGTCCTGTGGAATATTTTCTTTGCTCCTTACCTGATTGATTGACCTATTTCTGGTGCCTTTACTGAATGTTAAAGAACTTGACGGGTTATTTTAGAAAGTCCCCTTTAGTGGGAGCCACTAATGGCCTTGCATAACAGAAGAACAAGTCACTTTCTGTATTTCTATTGAATGTAGCCCACATCGCTCCAATCTGCTCTAGCTGCTAGACTGCTTGAGAGCAGGTACATTGCTTTTAACAAAAGAAAATCCAGAAAAGAAATTCTCATATTGTCACTCATATTGCATCATAGAGGGGAAAATGTCAAAATTTAGGGCAAAAGAAAGAATAAACTGCTCCTTTACCAACTTAATTTGTCATTTCAGAGAGGAAAGGAGGGCTGGAAATGCGGTCATTTATTCTTGAAGTTTTACATGAGTTTTCCTTTATGGTATAGCTTTGAAAGGAAAATCAAGGGGAGATGACTGAAGGGTCCAAATTCCTACAATTTCAAACCTATTGACATGAGTCCTCCAAAAAGAAATTCATTTTTGACTTAACAGGCTTTTCAAATGGACAGAGGTGGACCAGTAGAAGCAGTTGCCCATGATCTAACAAATGTTGGCAATGTCTTGCCCTACAGATAATTTCTCATTCATGATACTGGCTGTCTTGTGCTTTACATATGTATGTATAATTTGTACATAATTGATACTAGCATGATTTAGCCATGTTTTATATGTATATGTCTGTGCGATATTTACCATATGATTATTATATTTATATTAGAGATTGAGGGCTATTGAAATAACCGACTTGCCCAGCTGCCCGGTGGTGCCCCCGACACCAGAGTTACCTACAAGGTACGCTAAATTGTAGGGAGTTACCATGTTGTTGTGTCACACCAGGTAGTACTTGCCTTTCAGAGGGCATCATGAAGACAGCCAATCAGCACGGGCTGATGCTGTGATGTCGTTTCTGCAGGGGCCGCTTCCAGAAGTACCACTTCGAGGAAGTGATGTCCTTCTCCATGGCAGTCTTGCTGCTTGAAAGTCGGTTGAATATTGTCAATATTCGGCCTATCTGGAGGCATCCAAGCACACTTCTGTTTGGATGATTCGTGCCTGTTCTAATTTTTACTGCATCATATCTCTAGTTTAGAACCTTCATGCCTAAGTTCTCCATTTGATGTTAGTACAATAATTATGTCAGGATATAGAAGAATTGTCTATGTCTCTCATGACAAAATTTCACTTCATAACCTGGTTCGATGTTAATACAGTGAAAGCTCTCTTAAGGTATTCCCAGTTTTAAAGTCTTCCTATATGATATATTTTTAAAATAAATTCCATATGAAGGATAGAGAAAAATAGAGTACCCATTTCTACTTTCACTAACATAATTGAAACTATGAACATTTTATTTTTACAGATATAAGTAGGTCTCTTTCAGTTTATTTGGAAAGAATTACATATGTGCAAATAGGCAGCTTGACCTTGACCAAATGGGAATATGATTATCTTTCTTCTCTTAGACATGCCTACCTAAAAGACCATCTAAACGCAAAGTGGAGCTCACTACCTTCTTCTTAGTTGGTCTAGTAGGTCTGAGAGAAGGTGATATAACTGAAAGAAAAATAAGATTTTTTTCCTATAGAAAGGTTTCCAAAATAGTTTAAACCATTCAATTTTTAAAGACATTTTATCAGTTCGTATGTATATTATTCCTTTTCCGATTTTTTGTTTAATTGAGAAGCTGATGTTCAAAAGAAGGAGAGGACAAGAAAGTCTGCAGTCCTTGCTTCTGAAAAGTTAGGATTTTGAGCATTTCATTTGTTTGTAAAAGGGGTGAGAAAGGAGAATTATTTCTGAAGAGGTCAAGCTGAATTTATTGTTGGTGAATAATGGTTGAGAGGGGACTCTTCCCAAGATCAGTTTTACAAATTGCGATGTTATCTTTCAGAGATCCGGCCACCATTTGGTCATTTCTGGTGACCACCTAACTTGTACCTTACTTCCTTTCCCCTGAAAACTCAGAAATCCAGCTTTTGTAATAGGCTTGAATTTGAGAAATATGGTGTAGGACTTTTGTCCTAAAAATCTTCTCAATTCAAGTTATTTGACCTCTGTGAGCCTCAGTTTCCTGATATGTACAATAAGAGTTTTGGACTCATGGTCTCCCAAATCTAGACCCCAGTGAGCCTATGATTCTCTTCTAAGGGCTAGAGTTTCAAGAAAATATTTTCTCTTATTCTTGGAGACTTTCTGGTCTTTATGGCCATCGGTTAATATGGCTCCTTGTGAAGATAACTTATTGGACCATGAATTCAATAGGAATGAAGGGAAGATTTTAGGATAATTTGTTGAAAACAGGACAGAAGAAGCCTTGGAGTGTGGTAGGATCTTCATAGAGGGAAGAGGGGGCAAGAAATATGAAGTAGAAGAATATTAAAATATCAGATTCCTAGTCACTATTTCTGAAAAGAAAATAAGCCTTTCAGAATTTCCTTGTGTGTTGAGAGGAGGGAGCTCAAGAAAGACTAAAACCTCATCTCCTTTCCCCTCCATCTTATCCACCACTGATTTCTCCCACGTAGACAAAATGGCAAATTTTCAGGAAGTTTGAATTTTTTAAAAGACATTTCAAACCACCTCTCTCCAGGTGCCTCTCCCCCAGCTCCTTTTTTCAATGCACCTTCAGACAGACTGAATAAAAGTCCTAACAGTCAACCATGAAGAATGATCTTGTATGGGTATCATTTTCTTCTGTCCCTTTACAAAAGGGCCTGTCTAGGAGAAGAGAGGGAGTGTGTGTGTGTGTGTGTGTGTGTGTGTGTGTGTGTGTGTGTGAGTGTGTGTGTGTGTGTGTGAGTGTGTGTGTGTGTGTGTGTGTGTGTGTGTGTGTTGGGGATCATTATTCTGAGTATTTGTGAAGAGGTCCTTCATGTGCCAATTGGTACTTGTCTGAAAATACACATGAGATATGTTTAACAGGAAGCCAAATGTTTAGACAAGTAAATAAGACTTTTTTTTCCTATCCTTCTTATAGCCCAAAGCCATGTACAGTGCGGCTCATGGTTGTAAAAGCTCCCTCATATAACACAAATTAGTCCACTTATAAGCTTTAGATGAAAACTCTTTCTTTTGGATCATCCAATGGGTCTCTATTTTCATTTCCTTCCTCAAAGGCTTTGCCCTAGTCAGGTGTCCTTAGTAACTGGTCTTTTAAAAAAGCATTTTAAGAGAGTTTTTACTGCATCCTAGTCTTATGAGAAAAAAGTCTTTCCTTTCAAGCTGCTGGCTCAAACCTGAGCCCCTGTTGTTAATAGCCCATAGTGACTCCAAAATAACCAATAGTCCAGTCTTCATTTCCCTATTCTAGGCCTCAGTTTCCTTAGCTATAAAATGGATGGGTTGACTTTCATGATCTCAAAATTGTCTCATAAAATAAATCATCCAATGTATTCTGTGCCTACAGTGTCCAGCAAATAGTTGCTGCTTTGATGGAGTTTCCTTCTATCATCCTCTGGTGGTCTTTTGCCTTTTCCCAATGGAAAGGACACAGAGTCTCTGTGGCAAAGTTGCCATCCCAACTCGTATTTTCTATAGCCTTTGTTGGCAAACTCAGGAGAAAGGTTCAAGATAGGAACAAATCTGGATATTGGGTCCATTTTGTCTTTGGATCTTTCTAAATTATATTGAGGTAGAAGCCAGGAGAGAAAGGTTTGACAAACCCTATGGACTTAGTTCTCTCTCTCAGAGTGCTAGTCTAGCATCTATCATCAGTTCGAAGCACCATGTACTATCACCCATTTAAAGGCCACCTCCCTAAAAAGGGGAAATTAGTCAATTTTTCAAAGTTCTTTGAAATTTCTGCCAAAAAAAAAAAAAACATTAAGGGGGCAGCTGGGTAGCTCAGTGGATTGAGAGTCAGGCCTAGAGATGAGAGGTCCTGGGTTCAAACCCGGCCTCAGCCACTTCCCAGCTGTGTGACCCTGAACAAGTCACTTGACCCCCATTGCCCACCCTTACCACTCTTCCACCTAGGAGCCAATGCACAGAAATTAAGGGTTTAAAAAATGTTAAAAAAAAAAAAACATTAATTAAATTAATTTCTTCCATATAAATGCATTTCGATTAATTCATTTTCTTTCTCTAACAGGAAATGACAGACAATATGAGCAATGGAGGGCCTCAACTAATATTTAATGGAAGAGTATAACACATTTTTAAAACATTGAAATTTTTTTCTTTCTTTCGGATTTCCATCAGGAAAGGATATACCAAAGGACTCTTCCAATATGGAAACACCGTCGGCTTTACTGCCAGGTTTCTGAAGTTATGAAACTTCCTGGCACAATTCCCTCTTGAATTTTCACTGACATTTCTCTTCCTGGATTTGGCCACATGTATCTCTCCATTTCTTTCTATTGGGCTCACAACTTTCCAAGAGTGTCCTCATGAGGGCTTTCACATCAGCTGTTCATACCACTTCCGTGAAGACTTTTAGGAAGGTGGAATATGGGAAATAAAAATTGGTTACAATATGGCCTAAAACATACTTTGACTAGTAGGTGAAGTAGACAAGGGAGAGAGAAAGGTGGATCTTGCCTACGTTTAAGTCTCAATGTACAAATTAAAAGAATGCCCGTCTCCTGATGATATTTCTGCTCTGAACAATGAAAGGCTGCAAGATCACCCTGACTCAAAATCTCAGCCATGCCTTGTTGTAAAAAGCAAAACAAATTGTAAATATCTCCAATTTGTGGATTCATCATATTTCATAATTTATTCATAAAATAAGATAAATAAAATGAACCCTAAATTAGAGGTAAAGTGATTTTTTTTCTTTTCATAAAGAATACTAGTCAGCATGATAGCCTTAAATTGTTTGTGCAATGGTGGGAGAGTTTGCCAAATGATCAGGATTTTCCAAAACCTATATTGTCTTTCGTCAGGCTGTACAGGAGAATCTGTAGGCCCATAAACAATGTCTCTGACTATAGATAAGTGTGTGTACATATATACTGTAAATACAGAAAAAAATATATAGCATATATTTATAACATACCTGTATGTAAATAGAAATGGGGAAAAATTGAGAAGACCCTATCCTCACAAATTTGTAATGGGAGTTAGCCAGTTCTTCCTACAACATTTTCAGAGATTACACATCTTTGAATTCATTTTAATGTGTATGCTTTTTTTCCCCTTCCTTGCACCCATCTGGTGGATATAAATATTGTATTTGGTGTGAGGTGGTGAGGAGGAAGATGTTGAATAAGATGATAAAGTAAGAAGGAAAATCATAGATGGATTGGACCTTCTTAGGATGGTTTGTGAATCAGATTTTTATGTCATGTTATCCATTATGAAATATTCCATATGCACATCCCCCATATTTAAACTGGGTACCCACGTATTTACTTTTATGGGCATAAAGACTTGGGCTTTTCATGACCTAAGTCATTTTAAATCCTTTATAGCCAAACCCAGGCAGGTGGATGATGGGTGATGTGGGCCCCGAATAATGAAATTCAAATTTGTGCTTGAGTTCCTTTAAAAAAAAATCCCAACTTCTCATAGAGCAAGCAAGTATTGATGCTTAACCAAAAGCTATATACTCTGTGACCCCAAAAGGGACCTCAGTTGAAGAAAGAGAGAAAATGTATAAAAACTATTCATGTTTGAAACTTGGTGATTGTGGTAGAGGCAAGAAATGAACATCATCTTGGGAAATGAACCTTTATATGACTTAATATTGTATAAAGTCCTCCCTTACATCATCTAATGGGAGCTTCACCACAACCTTATGAATCAGGCAAAATGGGTATTTTTCCCATATAAAGAGAAATTGAGTGACTTACTCTAATCTAAGTCACACAGCTTGTATATGGCTGAGGTGGAATTAGAAACTGGGTCTTCTTGAAGGCTCATTCTATGTGTTTTCCATTATATTATTGCTATTTCCATTCTGTTACATGGAAATAGAATTTGTGGCAACAACTAAGGAAACTAATTTTAGATTTGTGAAAACTCCCTGAATCCACTATTTATTTCAAGGACTAAGAGTAAGAAAGAGACAACTGAAGTGTTGCAAAAGAAATGACTTCTCATAGAGTTATCATTCTCTTCTTTATATTGAACTATCTTACTGTGGATTGGATCAACTCTAAAATACTAGAGAAGAGACAAATTTCTAGCTTAGAGCCTTACTATTAGCTTTATGCAGAGTAAAGGGTCCAGAATTTCAGCTAATAAGAAAGTGAAATTCTGCTGACAAGCTGCTTAACAACCATCCCTTCCCAATGTATGGAAACCAATGAATCAAAAGGTTTATTGAACTCCTCTGCATGTCTCTCTGGACAAACATTGGCTCATAGACTGTTTGGTGCTGTTTTTCTTGTTCTTTTTTAATTTGTCTGTTCTTACTAAAAGCCTTGCCAGGTGATCTGTAGCTCTACATTATCTCTCCAATTAATCTCAGAAATCTTGCACTCATCCTTTGAAAAATACTGAACTAATAATGGAACTCAGGAGATCATCTGTGCACGATGGCCTTTAGCATTGAAAATCTCTCCTCTAAAGTGGCTCTCTTGCACTCCTACTCTCAAAAAACTATTTACTTGGAAGATTATTTTTTTAAATAAAAGAATAAACACCAAATGTAACTTTGCTTGGTGTTTCTTCCTTTGTGGCCAGGTTTGTACAAGATAGAGTTGATACCGACTAGTCCCCAAACTGTTCTTTGGGTAATATATTTCTGACCCTTGAAAATTTTACAAAATCCAAAGTTAAAAAGCTTTTTTGGGGGGTGTAGAATATTGACTGACTATAGTTTCTTCTATTCCCCCTAGATGTCATGAGGTTCTAACAACCATAATAATTAAGAAAAAGAGCCACCAGCATAAGCTTGATGATGTATCCATTTATCCCTTTTCAAAAGCAATTATTGTAAGTTTAAAGAAAAAAGTTTCAGAGCTGAAATCACATTGAGGTTTAAATGGAATCTTTTCTGATCTCATTCCTGAGAATGAAAGAACTTGGGAAGGCATCACAAATCCATGCCTGCATGCTTGGAAATTTAATTTTCATCACACATTAAATTAAGAGCTATAATTTTATAAGTGACTGCTTTCAAGAGTTGGCATGAACCAGTGCCCTTAGGGGTACCATAATGGAAGACCTAATGCCCAACTGTCAGGGAGGCTGGTGCAGTGCTGGGATAAAGACTCCAGCCATGCCTAAGAGGGGAATATCCTGCCAGAAGCCTCAGAGGGAGAAGGGGGAGTCTGCCTGGAATATGGAGAAATCAGTCGGGCTGTGGTCAACAAGGGGAACATTTGACAGAAGATTTGGTCCTGTGACTGTGCTGATGTGTGTCTCTTTAATAAATGAGGCGTGTTTTTGAATGTTCTGGCTGCTGTGGGTTTCTTTTCATTCTGACAGCTCACAGGTTTTAGGCAATTGAAATCAAAGTTTCCTCCTGAGTTTAGAAAGACCAGCCTGCTCCATACTCAAAGTCTGTAGCAGCAAATATTGGGGGGAATCCACATAGACATTGAAATCACTTTTTCTGCTTAATCTAGAGGCAACCATTGCCTGTGTTTGTGGGTTCCTGGACATCATTTTGATCCCCATTATGTTTGAGTCCACATTAATGTGGAGTCCCATTATTCACTGAAATAAAATATATATATATATGTATATGTATATGTATATATATATATATATATATATTTGGTTCTGTAAATGATAATACTGTGGGATGGTCACCAACAAGGAAATTTACTGATAACAGGAGTATCAGAGAAACACAACCAAACAGAATAGATAACAAGGTGGGATATATCAATCGGCTATTTAAGATTCCTTTCAGGAGAAGGTGGGCTGGCAATGATTCATTGTAGGTACCACATCCAATCCCAGCATTCCATTTTCCTGAACATTGGAAGTAAGTAATGGCCCCATAGAGACTTTATTTTATTTGAGAGGTAATAAGGAGTAGAAATTTTAAACCTGAGAACTTTGCATTAAATGCAGTGATAAGCTACTTGCTAGAGAGTTGGGATAGACAGAATAAGAGGATGGCGGTGCTGTGAGAAGGCTATACTCNATATATATATATATATATAGAGAGAGAGAGAGAGAGAGAGAGAGAGAGAGAGAGAGAGAGCTCTTTAGCCCTCCAGTTCATGCTTCCAAAAACAGACACAGATCTGACTATACCATTCCCTTGATTGAGAAGCATCAATGGCTCCCTGTGGCTTATAATCTCACATACAAACTGTTTTGTCTAGCAGTAAAAAAAAAAAACTCTTCACAATCTAATCCATCTTACTTTAATAGGCTGATCTGAGAGGACCAGAAATCCTTTAATTCTGAGTAAGTGGGTCTCTGTGACTTGGCAGGTTGTTTTGGCCAAATAGGGAAGCGGGAAAAGATTGGTGAGAGTTGCTGCAGGTCATAAAATAAATGGCCTAATTTAGGACACATTCTTTCTCCTACTTCAGGATGACTCATTATGGGCCCCCAGATAATAAGGCTACTCCTGGATTTGAAAATTCCATGTTTTGAGTAAATCAGTTTCCAGTAGCATATGTGTGTTTTAAAACATTTGGAATTTTATATTGTGATGTTTATTCAAAGATTTTTAACTATAGCTCTTAGGGATTTATTTTTTCTGCTTTTGGTTTTATTACCAGCAGCTAATGTTAGAGGGAACAGGAAGAAATACTTGGAGACTGGAGCCTGGAGATTTAGGGGCTAGTCCTCCTCCCCACACTGACTTTATCACCTTCTAGTTGTGTATCCTAGCTAATTCACCTTCTCTTTTGTAACCTCATTTATATTAGCTGTAAAACAAGGGAAAAGATTATCTAATTGGCCTGAATAAAATAGGCAGGACATGTGATTGATTTTAATTCATATCTTAAAAGTAGTTATTATATACCTACTAAATTGAGGCATGATGTTAAAAAAGTCAATATTTTTTTAAAAATTGAATGGTCTGTCCTCTAGAAGCCACCATTTACTACGAAAATAAAGATTGTCCAAAGATGAACACAATTCTAGCTCCAAATTAGTGTGAATAATCTATCCCTTGAGTTGTATTTGAATTGCAATATTCAAGGTTACATTTATATAAAATATAATCATTACTTCCATTCCAGCATGAACATTCACTCCATTTAAATAATACAACCATTTCATGGTATTCTTTATTTTAATTAATCAGGATCTAGCTCTCTGAGCTTCTTTTCTAAGTCCTATAAAGCATCAGCTGATCGCAAAATCTCAGGAACTTTGGCCTTGTCCATTCTAACCCTGCAACATTTACCTTGCTCTCAATAGCCCAATCCTAGCCATTTCCTCATTAAAATGTCTACTTTCTTCATTTTCTCTATGTGCATCTTCCATCACCTCTAGGAGATTGTCAGATACCAGTTTCCCTTTCCCTTGTGTCTTCCTTGGTGACTCCCATACAATTTCTCCTCCTTCCTGAAGCTCCATCTTCCTATTTCTCTCCTATGTTTGCAGATTCCTCCTCTGCAACTCCTTCCTAATTCTCTCTTCTTATGGCTCGACCCTTTCAGTCTTCCTTGGCAATGAAGATAAGAGACATTGTTTGTATTATGAATGGAAGTGATCTAAAAAGTGCCTGGAAATAATGGAATTAGCATGACGATTATGGCTCTCAAATATCTACAGCTTCATTAAAGTTAGCAAAATGCTGAAGCATTTATTGCCTACCTACAAAACCTGTGAATATGCTCCCTTTGGCTATTGACACTTGATTTTCTGAGATTATCATGGTGAATTCACTGGTTAAAGGAAAGGAATAGTTAACAGTTGTCCATTATGATTATCAGTGGCCCCAGAACTCCACTGGAGTCTTTGTCTTCTGTTTCAAGTGGCAGAAAGAAATCTTTTTCAGTGCCTCACAAAGTCTGGCAGGCCCTAACCAGCCAGAATGGCTCCAAGTATGGCCTTAGACATCATTGAATCATTCATTTAGAGCTGGAAAGGAACTTAATTTCCTCATTACAGATAAGGAAATTGAGGGATAGAGAATTTGACTTGCCTACTGTGATAATTAGATTAAATCTACACTGCCCATCTTTAGATTTAATCACCAAAGGTGAGAACACCTCTAATTCTGGGAGATACGTAAACCACGTGTGCTAGAGTGAGGGACGAATCAGAATCTACTGATTGCCCCCTAGGCAGTACTATGAGAATCGTCTATTGTGATTGGACACGCAAATTAGGAGGGAGGCACAGGAAGTGACGCATAAGTGACCCCTTTAAAAAGAGGGAGTTGAGTGAGTGAGAGGTTTTCGGCTGAAGAGGGCATCTGGTGAAGGAGCTCTTCTGGTTCATGGAGGAATGTTGGAACGCTGAGACCCTGGTGAAGCTGCTTTAAATATCTTCTTTGAATTCCACATGGTGAGTTTAAAGACTGACTGAATCTTCCTGAACTTCTATTAAGAAATTTCTTTTTATAGACTCTGTGAATGAAGTTTTCTCCATTCACCTCCAGGCCTCTGGCCCTCTGACTCTCAGCTGAGGGTTAAGAACTACCTGGATTAATTAGAGGATCATAATAAATTACCTACTGGGTTAGATTCTTATTTCCTTATTTTCCTCTTCTTAAGTGTAAATAAACTTCCATAAAAGTCAATTTTGACTTGAGATTATTCTTAATTGAGGATTGATAATAGTTCAATCCTCTGGTAACCATCTTTTAATATATTGAACCCCCAAAAAAACCCTTTTCCCCCTTACACTACTTGGTATTGAGTTTGGTTTTGGTTACAGTTGATTTTGATCAGCTATCTGTTAGGGTCACCTGGTAGTAGATGATGCATGAAGCTGTTGGACACAGTGTAATCCAATAACTATTTATTAATTACTATCAGGAGAGGCAGGGAGAGAATAAGGAGGTAGAGATACAAAGGATATCTTAAATCTAAACTAAAGTTCCTAACTATTCCAAACTCCAACTATCCCCAAAGCATTTCTTCATGTTCACCAAAGGTGAACCTCCTTAAATCTATTCTACCATTGTCTATCTAAACCCCAAACCTATCTTTCTAACCTTATTCTAATATAGTAACTTAAATATAATTAACCTCCTTAAATATTTGTAAAATCAACAAATTCTTTTTGGTAGCTGGTTATCTTGTTTTCAGAAAAGTTTTCACTCCCACCAAACTCTTCTTTGGTTTTTTCCGGATGTTTTTTTCAACTCCTTCCAGTTATCTCTAAAAATCACTCTCAGAGAAAACTAACTAGCCAACCTACTCTCTTGAGGGCCAGTTCAAGAGAGCCCTAACTGACTCTTTCCTCTGGGGTTCTGGGATATTTGCTTAAGGAGCCTACATCACCCTTTCCTCTGGCTCTGCCTTAAGGGATAAGATTTAAAAGTGACATACTCTTTTTCTGGGATGAAACTCTTGCTTCTAACTAGAGCCTGTTCTTAATGCAGCTAATTAACTAATTAAGCCTTACACTATGGTTATACAACTCTTGAGATTTCTACACAGGTCTTCCTGACTCCAATTCCAGTGTCCCAACTGACTCTCATAATGGTAGAGCTCTCACAGGACCACCTTAGCTAAACTCAGAGATGCATCATCAGCTAGTTGCAGAAGAATGAAAGCCATTTTTAGCAACACTCTTTAACCATTTCCTCATCAACTCGTTTTTGTGTCCTCCCTAGGTCAACCTATTTTATGGGGTCGGGTGTCAACATCTATGTCAATGCCTTGAGCACTAGCACCCATGAAACTAAAGATTCTTGTTGCATCAGAATGTAAACAGCTCATGCCAATAATAAGTCAATTAATTAGAACACAAGGAATCATTCAATTGATCAGCTGAAAAGACTTGAAGTCCATCACAGGTGGATGACTATCAAGACCTAACTCCTCTTGAGGACCATCCATCAAAAGAAGGGCAGATGAAAACAAGTTGTAATGGCCATGAAGGCAATGAAAGCAGATGATGTGGAATGCTTAAAGCTTGGTTAGATTTCAAGGAAGCCAAGGTCATCCATTGCATCCTGAGTCATCACCAGTCTTCTGAGTTTTGTCCTGTCACTGCACTTGGATGACACTGGAAGAGAGAGGCCAATAACTTTGTGTGACTCTGCCTCACTTAACTCCCTTCAATCCAGTTCATGCACAAGTCAAAAGACATCATCCAGTGATGTCAGAGTACAAAGGACAACAGAAATAAGAGTTATTTCATTGGTCTTGTGATGATATGGCCATTCTTTATTTCCAACAAATGCAATATGACCTGAGTCCATCATCTATTTCATTCATCATGTAATTTAACACCTAAATAGCATCATGACTACCTATGTTTGTTATCTGAGAAACAGGCTTAAGTTTTCCAGAAGGATACTTTATTTTTTGGGGGGGGCAGGGGGACGGTAAGTGAAACAACCTACCAATTTACAAAGACCCATTTACTCAGGCTTAAAGGATTTTTTGTATTTGTGGGTCAACAGAAATCAAATGCCAACCCAATTCATTGATCATTCAATCAATAAGAATTTATTAAGTGCTACTACATTTTAGGCATAACCCTGAAGTTGACCCATTAGATCTAACTCATATCCTTATGATGAATACAAGAAGTGTTGATAAATCCCAAAAGCTTTGGAAGTGGCAAAGGTGTTTTGTTTGCAAAAGCCCAAATGAAAACTCAAACTGTGGATTTTCATTACAGGAATGAAGCAACAAAGAAGAACCCACATAGTCCATGACTTTAGTAAAGTCAGGTAAAGAAGTAAAAACATACATCCCACATGTGGCTTTAGTGTTTTCAGAAGCCCTTGGTTGATCAATGGAAACTACCACTAAACATTTTGCCTAATTAAAATACTGAACAAATCACTCTACATGATTTAGAGACTGTGATCTGGAACTCTTTGCTACATGTCTCAGGTTTTATTTTTAAAGAACGTTAAGTGAATTCATATGTCGGCCCAACTGAGGAGGCAGGCAGCTGTCTCCCAGGTCACTGGGCAGATGGGGCTCCCTTTGGCAAAGGCACATATTTAGCAACCAGGGTTCCAGCACTACCCTTCTCTACAGAGTCAGGTCTTATTACCAATGTTCAGAATGTTACTAGAGTGTCACAAGTGGGAGCTTTGCTTGCAAATAAAATTTCAGAACTTGGCACTTTCTCATTCATTTTTTTTCTTTAAATCACTTTCCTGGAAACATATGTAATACTTCTTACACAAAGCACACGGCAGCCAAGAAATCTAATTATTCCAAATCCATAAATTACAGGTTTTCAGCCCCCAAAAGGGGTAAAAAAACATGGGATGGGAATTATTTGAAATGTCAAGGGCTAGCAAAGTATACAAAACATCAGTAATATGGCATTGCCAGGAAACTTGTATATAGTTAATGAACCCTAGGATGTGGAGATTAAAGTGCCCTTAGAGATCATCTAGTTCACCATTGTCATTTTACAATTGAGGAAACTGAGTCCAAGAGAGAGAAAGATTTTTCAAAATGTCACACAGTTCAAAAACAACAGCAAGACTGATTCAAATCTTCTTACTCCAATGGCATTGCTCTATACTCCACTCAGGAAATTTCTCTCTCTTACTCCATCTGTCTTCCTTCCCTAGATATAGATCTGTCTGTCTGTCTCTTTTCTTCTATCTCTATCTCTATCTCTGTGTCTCTGTGTCTCTCTCTGTCTCTTTCTGTCTCTGTTTCTTTTTGTCTCTCTCTCTCTCTGTCTATCTCTGTCTCTGTCTCTATCTCTCTGTCTGTCTCTCTCTCCCCTAGTTGTAATGTTTGTCTTTTCCTCACTTAACTTCTCTCTCCCCTGCACCATAACTTGGCAACCTTTCATTTTTTTTAAACCCTTGTACTTCGGTGTATTGTCTCATAGGTGGAAGAGTGGTAAGGGTGGGCAATGGGGGTCAAGTGACTTGCCCAGGGTCACACAGCTGGGAAGTGGCTGAGGCCGGGTTTGAACCTAGGACCTCCTGTCTCTAGGCCTGACTCTCACTCCACTGAGCTACCCAGCTGCCCCAACCTTTCATTTTTTTAGGCTCTCTATCTCTCTTTCCCCCTTATCATTTCTTCTCCCTCTCCTCTCCTGTTCTCTTTTTTCCTGCCCTCCATTTCAAATAGCTATTAAAAAGGAATACTAAGTAAATAAAAATAATTCCTTTTAATTTCTCAAGTCTTCAGCATTGGAAATTTTCCATTAACTAATTACAGTGAAAAGAAAAAAGGATGGAGGAGTGAAAGAGGCAATTTTCCTTTCTGCAAGTGGCCCTCGTCTCTGGTGAACAATTTAGAAGGAATAGGATCTATCCATTGACCTCATTGTCTCTCCTTCATTAGTACCCAGGGCATCCACTTCTTTAATGACATACCTGGTTGGGAAGCTCTTTTCTGAATCTACCTCATTTTATATTTCTAATATTGCCTGAGAGTCTGAGAGTCACAGAATTGCCTAAGTTAGAATTTTTCTGTTCCTTCAGAGTAAATTCTTGGCCATAGGTGAGTCTAGAGTCTGAGATTCAACCCAGAGGGTTCCAGGTTCTTTTTTAACCACAATTACTGCTGATGGATTTCCTTTCCAGAGTTGCCAACAAGCATCTCCATCTCCTTCTATCTTTCTAGTCAGAGCTGCAAAACTTCTTTCCATGTTGTCTGAGGACCACTGGGGTTCCCTGAATTCCCCATGACCAATGCATCGAGAAGATAGGATTACAGATAATCTTGTAGTTGGGGGAAAACAACAAAAAATATTTAGAGCTTCCCCAGGTTGCCAGTCAACTAACACTAATGACTCAAATGAAGAGGGAATAGTTATGATAAATGTAATCCAACTATTAGCTCCAGATGACCTGGTGGCCCAGGGTTCACAATTGCTATCAACATCCAACAGTTCTTTAGAGCTAAATAGCTCTTGACTCTATGAGGCACTTGAAATTATGTCATCACCCAATCCAGGAGTACTTGGGAGTCATCTGAGCCCTCTTGTATCAATATTTGAGGTAGAAATGTACAACTAATGCCACAGAAGGTATAAAATTTTCAGAAAGCCATGGAAGTCAATTGGCCAAATCACTGGGTAGCCAATGGGCTTATACGTGAAGGGCCAGCAGTGAGAAAAGCTGCCTGCTTGGGGTCAATGATTTTCTATTTAAATTGCACAATAAATCTATTTTGCACAAATGAAGGTGGTAATGTGGAAAGCCAGAGGGTGAGGGATGAAAATGAAGAGGGATCTACTCACTCAGGTTTTACAAAGCATAGTACTAAACCCTGAAATAAGAGGAAGTGATATGTAGGGCTCATCCCCAAAACTTTCAGTAAGTAACATTGAGGTGATAGGGTCCCACTTCATTCCAGAATCCCTGAACTTGAATTATTTCAGGCAATAATAATTAGCCAAGATACTCGGAGCCCCCATCCCTGTATATACTCTGTAATAATCTGGCAAGAGAACCTTCAGCCAAATAGGCAACATTTTGGAATAGAATAGCCGTACAAATAACAAAGGAATATAAAGTTGTAAATTCATTCTCCATTCCTCATACAAAAATAGGGACGATATCTTCAGAAAAAAAAAATCGCTTGAACTGGGAAAACTATATCACTTCTATGGAAATAGACAGGAGAGGGAGGGAGGAGTCCACTGTCACTCTTAACTTCTTTCAGCCTGCAGTCAATAGCTACTTTAGCCAGTAGGTGGCACTGCTGTCACTGGCTTCTTAAAATAAGATGAAAATCTCCCTCTTCTTGGTCTTTGTACTTCCTCCCCACCTTAAGAGAGTTCTTCAGGGAGGCTTTCATGATCTCTACGGTTCTCAGAGCGCTTCTCAGTCTACCTCTTCCTTTCTAAATCCCTATGATTGAGTCAAAAGCTGCCTATACCCCCTTTGTCTGCAATTACTTGATTCATGCCTTTCCACATTAGTCCTACCTCTCTTGCTTGAGTTCTCTTTCCACTGCTCCCAGTGGAACTCCATTCCATTGTTAATTGACTACCCTTCATGAGAGATCCTTTCCTCCCACAGGTCCTCCTCCTCCTCCTTGCCATCGAGGAAAACCTGGCTCCCCTCTAAAGAGCAGACCCCTCCCTAGCCATTCTCTCTACTACTGAGAATCATGAATGGACCTGCTCCTTGTTCTCCACAATCACTTCTAGACTCTCTCCCTTCCTTTAACAAGTACTCAGCAAACTCTTCTCCTTCAAAGATTACTTCATCCAGATTTACCCCTCCACCATGCCTTGGGTTGTCATTCCTTCTTCCTCACAAAGTTTACTCCCCCTCTCTCAGATGTTCTCATGTATAGTTAGAAAATCTTAAATACCTAAAGCTACACATTACCCAAACTTCCTTTCTGTATTACCCACAATTCCTTTTCCTTTCTGTTTACGTGAGTCTTTTGCGTGATTGTATATAAGTTTTGAGTAACACCCCTCTAGCTCTCTCCACCAGGTGAAGTGAGTGGAGAACATTCCCTGGGTTCTCTAGCTTTCTAGTTAAATATTAATAAATCTTTATAAATATTATACTTTGGAGATACTGAATATTAATTTTAAAATCCACACTCCCTAGACATAAGACTTTAGGACTTCTATATCTAGATAGACATACCTTCAAACATATAGCCTCCTCCCACACTTCCACCTTAATGTCTGGCACTTTCACTTCACCTCAGATACCAAAGAAGGTTATACCATCATCATCACCCACAAAAATGCCCCACCTCTATGTTCAAAAATACTGAACTTCTTCTATCTAGCCATATACTCCTTCCTTCCATATTTTCCTATGCCTCATCCTGCCTACAACTAGTCTTCATCCTTATGGAAATCTCTAGTCCTCCTCCATGGTTTCCCTGTCTTTTACTTTCTATTCTGATCTCATTTCCTTCCCTTTAGAATTCTCAGACAGTAGTTAATTCATTCAACTTCACATTGTCCTCTGTCCTTTTAAAATGTTTGCCTTTTTGTTCTAGTACTACTTTTCCACTTCTGAACTTCAGTCTTAGAATACCTCCAACATCTGCTTTTTCCTTTCCTACTTAGAAGTGCTGATCAAACCTCTGGAGAAAGAAGCAAAATTGCCCTTAAAGCATCCACCACCCATTTATCCTATCTATTCTCATCCAGTACTTTGCTATAGTATGTCAATCCTACTCATCTCCCATTATTAATGGTGTCTATTCTAATTATTTCTCTTCTCAAGACAATTATGGCACCGCCCACCTCCCCATTCCTACCAGAAGACCCCACTTTACACTTTACCAAGAAAATTGAGGCTGTTGGGGACTCTCTTCTACTACTTTCTCCACCTGAAATCCTTTCAATATCTCTTCTTAATCTCCCTATAGATCCAATGTCCAGTTGGCCCTTCTGCTTGCCAAGACCAACCGCTCCATTATGAACACATACGTTCCTTTTCCCTCCTGGGGTATGTCCCTTCCACGATCCTGCCCCTTTTGACAGTCAACATTCTCTAACTTTCCCCTATCTTCCCTACTGCCTACAAACATGATCAAATTTCCCCCAATTCTAAAAGACAAAACGATCAAACAAAAACCCTTCTCTTAACTCTGCTATCTTCTAGAGCTAACATATAGTATCTCTTTCCTCCATTTCACTGTCAAACTCCTAGAAAGAAGTTATCAACATTTCCTGACCTTAGAACTGGTCTTCAAGGTTACCAATGATCTCTAAACTGTTGAATACAGTAGCATTTGCTCAGGTCTTATGCTTCTAGATCTCTCAGTGGCTTCTGACATTGTTTCTCTCTCTCTCTTCTAATAGACACTTTTACAAATCTCTCTGAATTTCCATTACATTGACCTGTCATGGTTCTCTTCCTCTTACTACCTTCCTATTCCTTCTCATTTTCTTTATTTGCTGGCTCCATGCTGAAGTCTTTTCTTCTCTTCCTGCTCTCTCTCTCTCTCTCTGTCTCTGTCTCTCTCTGTCTCTCTGTCTCTCTGTCTGTCTCTCTCTCTCTTTCTCTGTCACTGATTTCTGACTCTGTCTCTGTCTGTCTATCCTCTTCTAGATCTAGTATATTACACAGCTACTTCACAATGCCCCTCAGGCACTCATAAGAATGTCATTCATTCCTTATGGTCACAGGTAAAAGTAACCTAAAACAGACTTGTTTTTCTGCCTACTGTGTGCCAGGCACTGTGATGGGTGTTTTAGAATTATTTTCTCATTTGAACCTCACAGCCTTGGGAGGGAGTTGCTATTATTGGACCCCATTTTACAGTGGAGAAAAGTGAGACAGAAAGAAGTTAAACGAATTTTGGGGGATCACAGAACAATGAAGTATCTGAGGTCAAATCTGAACTGGGGTCTTCCTGATTTGAGGCCTAGTTCTCTATCCACAGTGCTAACTGCCTCTTAAAACAGTAAATATAGAACTCCAGTAGTAAAATTAGAATTCAGCACCTGCTCTACCCCTTCTACATATCATTTATATCTTCATTCCACCACCGCTTTCCCAGCTTTCCATACTGTGTTTTCTGGAAATATCTAATGTCTAAGATCTGTGTGATTTCACACCCACATTGATTTGCAGTTAGAAGATGGCTTATTTAAACATTTTTAAAGGCTTTAAAGGGATCTTCCTGAAATCAAAGGAAACGGTTTCCTAATTCTGCTGCTCAGGGAGCTGCAATGGATGGCAGCGAATCGGGTCTTTCCAGAGCTGACCTTGCAGCAGCCTCGTGAAGACTTTGTTGGCCAGATTTCCTAGGAGGTTTTTGTCAATTCCATGCCAAGTTTCTTCATTTTCACTTGTACGTCTCCAGGGTGATGCAGGGAGTGTGAAAAAGACAGCCTCTGGTGGGCATGGTCCTTCGGGTTCAGAAAGAGCCCCCCAGTTTGATAAGCCTGACCTGGGAGCCCCCTGACAGCTCATCTCCTTCTGACCTCAGCCCATGCTCAGCTTCACAGAGTAGATCTATTCTAGGGAATCTCCCAACCATGCGAATGGAACATATTTCATCTCGAAACACTAAATGACTGTCAGAGGGGCTCCATAAATCTCCTTCACTAAAGAGCTGCTACCAGAGATAGATGGTGCTGAGGGATGTGAGTGGTTTCATTTAGACAAACACTTAAAAAGTCCTGGCTCCAAACCTCGGGCATCTATAAATCAAAGCAGAAATACCACAAGAAAACAGCAGCTCGAGAGATTAGAGGGAGAGCTGAACGCTGCCTGGGCAATAAATGACAAACAGAGCAACTTCACAGCACTTCCACATTTCTCTATCTGGTCACCAACAAAATGAGAGAGGACGACTGAGTCCCACACACACGTCTGGGAGCTGAAGCTCTGGCATGTGTCTTATTGTTACTCCCAGAGTTTCTGCTATCCAACACATAGGGCTGTGTTTCCTCCATATACAAAGATGAATAGGAACCTGCCATGGTCAGCAAAACCCTCCTCTAAAATGACATTGTCTATGTAGGCAAAGAGACTAGACTAGACCTGAGAATGTAATACTGGAGGCTCCTGGCGGGTGATGAAACTCTCCTTATCCATTCAGTTTGGCACTTTCTTGGTAACATAACATCTAAGAGGGAGGAAGGAAGGAAGGAAGGAAGGAAGGAAGGAAGGAAGGAAGGAAGGAAGGAAGGAAGGAAGGAAGGAAGGAAG
>NC_058134.1:11232411-11305539 GCF_016433145.1 Gracilinanus agilis | reverse complement strand
GGCGCCCTCTGGCGGCCGCCCGGCCGCCCGCCCCAGTGCCCCACCCTCTCCTCGTGACACGCCGTCAGGGGGTAGGACTTGGCGGGCGACGCGGGCGGCGTGCGCACGCACGGCGCAGGTTGTCTACGTCACTGGCCCGCGCGGGCCCCGAGGCCAGAGCAGGAAGAGGGTGCAGGCAGGCGGGCGCATGGCGGTGTCCGGTCCCGCGGGCTCGGGCCCGGGCTCGGGTCTGCAGCTGCCCACGTTCGCGGCGGCCCGTGCTCTTGTGAAGCCCGGCTCGTGCCTGAGCGTGGGCCCGCACCGGCGACACGTGGCGCTGGCGCCTCGCTTCCTGGGCCGCAAACGGAGCGGTCTCCGCGAGCAGTTGGACGGGGAGCTGCTGCGCTACTCGGAAAGGTGAAGCCGCGTATACAGATGGTGCCGAAGCCGGGGGGCGGGGGCGGGGAAGCGGGTATCTGCCTGATTAGGTAGGTGTCACCCAAGCATGGCGGGATCCACCTTCACTTCAATTTCCCCATCTGCCCCCCCCCTCCCCCCAGGGCCGAAAGGTTAAGGCTAAGGGCTGACCTGTCCGCCCCTTTCCCCGAACGTCACCGCCTTCACTGTCTCCACAGCCTGCGGGGGGTTCCTGTCGCCTATGACAACCTGAAGATCGTGGGTGAGCTCGGGGACATCTACGACGACCAGGGCCACGTGCATCTGAACGTGGAGGCTGACTTCGTGGTCTTCTGCCCCGAGAGGGGACAGCGGCTCCTGGTAAGGCCGGGTCAGGGCCAGGCGGCTGATCAGGCTGACCCAGGGACCAGTGGGAAGCCCCAGGACTTGGTTGTGGGCAAGGCCCTGAGGGGGGCTCAGTGACTGGGAGCTGGTAGGGGCCCCAAGCCCTGTGCTAGCCCGCAGCCACTTCCATAGGGGGTTATTTGCTGGGAAATAGGGGTGTGTCTGTTCTAAGGTCTAGTCCAGTACTTTGGGCTTCCTCAAGGCAGAGCTGAGAGACTGTGGGTCGGGGACGCAACCCTCTGTGTCTTGAGAGGAAGAAGAAAACACCAGCTTGGCACAGTAAGAGTGCTCTCTCTCCATCCCAACTTGATTGGAATGGTCTGTGCTAAGTCAGCATTGTGAAGGGGGAGGAAGATTTGATCAAGGTCAGAAAGATCTGGGTTCAAATCTTGCCTTAGCTGCCTAAAAGGAAGTGGCTCTCTTAAAGGTCACTTAAGCTTTTAGTTCCCATTTCTTAATCTGAAAAATGCCAGGCCTGGCCACCTCTAGAGCCCTAAATTCTTTGACCTCACAGCCTCCCCCAGAGAAGATGGGGCTCAGGGGCTGCTCTCTGACTGGCAGAGTCCTTAATCCCCAAGACCTGTACAACCAAGTGTAGGGGTCACAGGGTCCAGTGCCTTTCAAGTGCTGGGCAAGGTTCTTGGCAGAAGACCCCAAAGAAGTGGCCCCTGAGTGAGTGCAGGTGGCCTTCACAGGGGAGATATGGCTGCAGAAGTGATAGGGGATCAGGCGGGCCCAGACCAGAGCAGGCACCAGAGTGGGGCGGATACTGATTTGAGGCTGGTTTGAACCAGGGTTCAAGAAGGGGAGGATGTTTCCACCACAGTTGGGTTGGAGCCAGGTGGTGAAGAGGCCTAATTCCTAGGGATAATGAGCACCATTGGGCCAGCTGCTCCTAGGGTTGGCTCATGCTCAGGAAAGGGCAGCGGTAGGACAGATGGAGGAAGCCACATCCTTACATTATCTGGGGTTAGTTAGCTTGGTCTATGCCATGGCATGCTCCTCTGGGTTAGTCATGACATCGTGGACAAGTAAAAGGACATCCCCCACATCCTGTTCCCTGGAGCCTTCCTTGGCCCCATTTCTAGGTGGTGGCCCAGGCCTGGCTCTTCTACCTCTGCCATAGCTGACATCTGGCACATTCTCTACTCTGACCTCCCAGAGGGGCACATTGACAAGTTTCTCTCCCCCCAGGGTCTTCCTAGAGAGAAGCTCTGTTCTTGTCACACTTTCTTTGGTGATCTCCAAGCAGATCCCACCTCTAATAATGACCAGACTGACTGGTAGGCACAAAACCCTTCATGAATATTTCTCCATCAGCATCCATCTTGCACATGAAGAGCTCCAGTTTTTCCCATTTTACAAATGTGGAAAAGGACCCCTTTGGCTTCTGGGACCTTTATAGTGGGGTGCTACCTTCTCGTTTCCTCGCCCATTACCTCCATTCACCTCATCCTCTCCTATGTTGCCTTGTCTGAAATCTCTAAGTCTTCCTCTCCTCCCCCCTTTTCCTCATTACCCAACCCAACTCATTTTGGGGGGGGGTGGGCTTTCTAGAAAGGGCATTTTTAAAGCTTTAAAGTGAAAGCAGACAAGCTTAAGTATTATTTTAAAGCTGCAGAATGTGTTTAGTTTTGTAGACAGCTGGCTAAAATGAACATATTTAAGATTAAATGCGAGATGTTTCACACATAATGGACATGCAGTTTTCAGACATTCTCTAACCTTTTTATCCTGCCAAGCTGATTCATTAAAGAATGCTTTATAAACTTTCAAATTCTGTTGTGTTTATGGAAATTCAGCCCAGATCTTTGTTATGAAAAACATGTGTCCTGCCCTGAATAAGCTTCTCTCTGAAAGCTGGCCACCTTTTTGAGGAGAATTTTCAAGATGGTCTTTACAGGGGGAGGGTCATTCATTGTCTGCATTAAGAGAGAGAATGATCTCCATTCCTTGAGGATTTAGGAACAGTTATAGACTTTATTTGGGGGGAAGCCTCAGTAGATAGCCAGATCTAGAGAAGGGAGGTCTTGGGTTCAAATGTAGTTTCAGACACTTCCTGGTTGTGCTGCCCTGGGCAAGTCATTTAATCCCACTGCCTAGCCCTCACCATTCTTCTACCTTAAAATCAATATACAATGTTAATGCTATGATGGAAGGTAAGCACTTAAAAAAAAAAAAGCCATTTTCTTGTTGGAAGAAAACGTCTCATGTAAATTGTCAGAGACCAAGGATCAAAACTTAGAGACCAAGGATCGAAACCTAAAAACCATGGAGACCATAGAAACGAAACTTAGTGAAGGATTTCCCAAGAAACAAAACTTATGTTAGGAATAGAAACTTATCCAGCTTCATCCGGGATAGGCGTGGCGAGACCAACGGCCCGAGACCACTGGAAAATTCCTTACCCCAGTCCTAGAAGCATATAAACCCACTCCCTGCACTCAATAAACGAGCCTTGTCACAATTAAGACTGATTTGTCTTTATTGCGCCTCGGTCTCCCTTCTCTCCCCCTATGGTTCTTCCAGGTGGCTGACTCACGGGTCTCTCGCGGTTGTATCCGGCTGGATCCGGATAGTAAATGATATTTTTATTTAGCGAGCCCACACTGCATTGACCTGCCAAGAGATACATTTTAGTTGAGGCACATTTCTCTCTCTCAGGTGGACATTTATGTGGAGCTCACTGTGCTGCCTGTACCCCAGGGACTCTGCTCACCATGGTCCTTCTCTTCTCCCCCTAGGGCACAGTCAATAAGGTGGCGCCCAGCCACCTGGGCTGCTTGGTGCACGGATGTTTCAATGCCTCCATCCCCAAGCCAGAGCACATGCCCGCAGAGCAGTGGCAGGGTCTGCACTTCCAAGTAGGGGATGAGCTGGAGTTCGAAGTGTCCCGCCTTGACTCAGACGCTGCGGGTGTCTTCTGCATTCGAGGAGCGCTTGTTGTCAGCAGGTGGGTTCTTTAGGGCAGCCCCAGGAGGTGTGCCACTGAGGGCTGCCAGCCAGGTCTCCAGGTCTGTGCTCGGGGTCCACAGAATGGGATGGAGGAAAAGGGGAATACTGGAGGGGAGGGAAGATTCAGCCAGGGGCAGTTCAATTGGTCAAATAAGAATGTGATTAACTTGCTAATATTTGAAACAGTCTTGTATTTCTGGCTTTAAAAAAATGACTTAAAGAAACTAGTTGGATGTAATTTAGTTTTTTTCTCCTCAATCTTTTTTTTTTTTTCAGTTATGTGTAGAAGCAGTTTTTAACATTTTAAAATTCAGATTTTCATTCTTCCTCCCTGAAGTGGTAGATAGTCTGACATAGATCCTCCCTGTATTTTCATGTAATAGGCATAATTTAGTTGTTAAGTTTGTAGGAGGGAAGCTACAGCCCACATAGGCAGGAAAGAACCGGGGTTTGAACCCACATCCTGCTGGCTCCAGATCTAGCACTTCACTGTACATAGACAAAAGGTGATTTTTTTTTCATTCTCATCCTTAGAAAATGTATCTTAATTTTGAACTGCTACAGTGGGTGGTGGTTGAGAGACAATGTCTCTCTTAGTTTACAGCTTGGAGCTGATCCCACAGAACAGGACCCTCAGAGTGTGCTTCCTCTGTGTGGCTCGCAGGGGCGAGAGGAAGAGGAGGAAGCTGAGGCCTTCTCGTTCCAGGGATGCCCATTTCTGTGCAGGACCTGCATGGAATAGGGGGTTTGGAAATGTTCCTTTTTGTTATGGAGACCCCAGAGGTTCAGAGGCTGCTCACAAGCAGCAGAGAGGTGTGACTTGAGCCCTCCCTGCATCACGCCCATTGGACCTGCACGGAGGACTTTGAGTGGCTTTTCAGGGTCCTGTTATCCTGGGCACTGAGAGGCAGCTGGGGATTGGGGGATGGAGGAAGGGAGACCCTTGGGCTGCAGCCTGATCCTGGGGTGTTTGCTGCATTGAACCTTCCCACAGAAGAGCCAGCCACATTGGCCCTAGTGAGGCCTTCAGGCTGCCGCTCCTATGCTTCTGGCCTCCTGTATTAGTGACTTCTGTCATGTCTCCACAGCTTGCCGCCTGTGTGCCCTGCTCTTCCTGAGGGATCTGGGGATGTCAGCAATGAGCCCGAGCCTGGAGCTGGGGAAGAGAAACCAAAGAAGAAGAGCAAGAAGGGCCTGAAGCAGCCCCGTTTGGACTGTGACCTCAAGCAGGCCGCTGCTCCTTCTGATGAGGCTGGGGCGGTAGAGATTGACCCCCAGGCCCAGGAGGCTGTGAATGGACTTTGTGAGGAGGAGCAGGAACTTCGGGCAAAGAAAAAACGCCACCGAGAAGAGCCTGAACAGGATCCTCTGTGGCATGCCAGCGACTCGAGCGGCTACCAGAGTGACCACCAGAAGAAGAAGAAGAAGAGGAAGAAGCATAGTGATGAGCCTGAGGGCCCTGTGGCCCCTGAAGAGCCTCGACCAAAAAAGAAAAAGAAAAAAGAGTGAGCCACTCTGGACCGAACAACCAGAGGGGACCATCCAGTCCAGGGGCCTGAGGAAGGGCCTGAGCACATGCCCGCTGGCCAGGAAAGGAGAGAAGAGGGGTTATGGGTGAGCATTGTAATGACCCAGAGAGTAAAGATGACTCCCAGGATCCGGGGGAATTCCAGCCTTTTTGCCAGGAGATGAGGGAGCTGAGTATCATGTTTGGGCTGTTCCTGAGCCCAAGAATTGTGACTTTGGTGTCCAGATGAGATGGAGCAATTACCAGGAGCCCGACTTTCCCTGTTTCCATTGACAGCCTGGCAGGGGGCAGAGAGGGCAGGGCCTGGCTTCTCCAGGACCCCCAGTGGGGCAGGCCTTACTTCTCCTTGTAGTCTGGAGAGGATTTAGCCATTCCTCCCATTGTTATCCTCACTTCTGGGAAAATTAATAATGATGATTAATGGCTCCCATTCCCATAGCACTTGCTGCATGCCAGGCATGGGGCAAAGCTCTTTCCATCTTTCCATCTCATTTGGGCCTCACAAGGCCCTGACAGCAAAGAGGTGCTGCTGTTATCACCCCTCTTACAGCTGAGCCAACTCGGGCTCAGAGGCCAAGGGGCTTCCCCAGGGTCACTTAACCAGGCCAAATTTGAACCAAGGGCTTCCTGACTCCAGGTCTAGCGCTCTAACCACTGTGCCTCCTGGTGGCCCCCCACTCTACACTTACTAGCCAAAAAGAAGGTAAAACTGGGTGTCCTAAAGTACTTCTCATGTGATGGGAAGATGGATCATAGGATTGTTTTTTCATCATGAATCCTATTTTAAAACAGGTTTCCATTTAAAGAACTTGAATGTATATACAGCTTTTCTAGAGTGGGGAGGAATTTCTCGTGAAAGTTAAGTATGTGTATGTTTGAATAAAGAACAGAGTACTTTGTTATGGAGTATATATGTGTGTGTGTGTGTATACATATATATGTGTGTGTGTGTATATACATATATATGTGTGTATGTGTGTATATATATGTGTATATATATACACACACACATATATCTATATCTTTGTAAACCCAGTATTACCAAAGTGCCTTTTAAATTGCCTGCATAATAAAAAGAATCTTTTATTTAGTTTAACTTTCAAAGTCTTCCTATTTTTACCACTATATATTCAGTTTTGAGTTTATGTTTTAAATTCTGTTGTTAGATCGTATCACCAAATAAATGTTAGAATTCAATTTGGTATAATTTGGATACTGGAATTTTATTTACCTTTATATTATTTGGGTTTTCAAAAAAGAAGTTCATTATCCTTGTCCTCAGCTCCATGTGCATTATTCTGATATTCTTTTGTGCCTTCCCTCTTTTTGGTTTGAGTCTTGAGAAGGAGGGTGTAGTGATTAACAAAAAGCTTGCCTAGCCATGGCCTCCTCAGCTGTGGTAAATGGGAAAGGGGTCTTCCCCCACCCCTCCCAGGCTGATGTTTGTTCTCCACTTGGCTACAGAGGAGATTGGCTGTTTTCTCCTTTAGAGATAACAAACACAGGGAGCAGGATGCCTGATTTCTGAAGTGAAAGCCTTTTAAGTTATAAAACAGATTTCTTCCTTTCATTTGATGGCACTATCATTAAGCCAAGTACATTCTTTCCTTGATATAAATATAGGAGCCTCGTGTCTGTTTTGGTCCAAGGACCTGCTTTTAACTAGTCCTTTCCTCACTTTAATAGCTTTCACTTTAACCAATTAGTTTTTTCCTCTGAGCTCATTTGTAAGACAAAGGGATGGACAAGATGATGTCTAAGGCCCCATCCAGCTTTAAATCTATCATCCTTAAAGTATTCACATGTTGACTGGACAATACTTGGCAATACTAAACTGGTTAGGGCTGGCCCTGAGAATAGTCAAGCAGCAGGGTCAAAATAAACGTTTTTATTTAACACAAAAACAGTATAATCTGAAATGTAGATGCTACCTCTCCATCCCCCAAGAAAGGTCAACACAGGGCTGGACAATTGAAATTCCAGGTTAAATGGAAAGATTGGAGAGATGAGGGAGAGTTTCACTGTCAAAAACAGTAGTGCATCCGTTTTAAGCCTGGTTAAATCTAAGATCAATGCCAATAAGATTAACTTGCTGATTACCAGATGGTAAACTGAGGTAGAAATGAAAGGAGGGAAATGTCAATTATGTCTCAATAAATCTATAGTCACTGTTGGATGTAAACAATTCCTGCTGCCTTTTGACTTTAGTCAGGAAATTTTCAAATTAGTATTTTTATTTTCTGATTTTTACTCTATCTGATGGTTGTGGTTGAACTCATTATGGCCTAATCACTAAACAAGCAGAATAGTTATTGGATGTGATTTTCTTCGGGCATTTTTGACCTTGGGCAAACGTAGCAATGTAACTGTAGTAAGAGGGTTTCTGTATTTATAAAATTGTAATTGTGACAAATTAATAGTGAGTAAGAGGAGTATTCATGGAAAACTACTTTGGAATGGCAAAGGAAAGAAGTAAATTACTAGAAATCATAATTTTCTGTTTTTTTTTAGAGTATTTCAACTGGGGCTCCTGCCAACTTCCCTAATTTAGAATAAACAAATTACAACTGTGACCAAAATGAACAATATACTCTATAGAACATGTGATGAGATTTGTTTGCCTTCACCATCACCCTAAAGCAAGATGCATTTGAAAAGTGCTGGTTCAGGGAGCAGCTAGTTGGCTCAGGAGATTGAGAGCCCGGCCTACAGAGAGGAGATGCTGATTCAAGTCCGGCCTCAGATGCTTCCTAGCTGGGCGACCCTGGGCAAGGCTTATTAACCCCCTTTGCCTAGCCCTCACTGCTCTTCCGCCTTGGAACCGATACATAGTATTGATGCTGAGACCCAAGGTAAGGATGAAGGAAAAAAAAATTGTTGGTTCTGCCTTTCCTGCAAGCCCGGACTATGGTGCCTTTTATCCCAGATAGAGCCTTTGTGTCGGTGACCCATTAGGAGGTCTCTTGGAAAAGAAGGTAAGAGCAGGCAGCAGCTAGACAGGTGAGAATGTCCAAGGAAACCCAAGAGTCCAATCCTGACCCCAGCGGTCTGCTGGAACAAGAACTGGTTAAGGAGGCATGCGAGATCTCGGCACCCAGGCGTTCGTGGGCGTTTCACTGAGGTGGGTGCCCTCTCCAGGGGCGCTGGGCAATCAATCCATGCTTGCTCTCTTGGATGATTCTGTCCACCTCTGTTCATGTGCTCGGTTATTCCCCCCCTACCCCTCATCAGGGCACAGGGCTGCAAACAGAGGGCCTCGCCATCTTGGGGGAACTGACTGGGCTCGGGGTTTGCTCATGACAATGGTGGGCCCCTTTGACAAGCGTCCATCCCCTGTCTACCTCCTGATTGTCCGCTAAGGTTCCCCTGTTGTCTCTCAAAGAATCCTGAATGCTTTAGATACGCATGGAGCATACTTTGTTGGAAGACCCTTGAAAGTGGCCTTCGGCCTCTCTGACTCCAAAGCACAGTGGCCTCTTCTGTTCTTTACATCTTTTAGTCCACAGTGGGAAGGGAAGGGTAGGCTTCCTTCTGAAATCCTGTGGGCTCAAGCCTCCATGCAGGTAGAGGCAGGGCTTATTCTCATAGTCATCTGATAAAGATAAAGGTAGACCAGCTGTAGATCAGGATCATCCATGTTTTTGGAGACACTTTGTTCTTGAAGTCCGAGATTTCCCTCCCTGATGTTGGATTTTTGTCCTCCGTATACCTTGTCCTCATTAGACATGTTTGTGTATATATGTTGGTGTGTATGCACACATGTATAAATACATACATATATAAAGAAACTGGGTAAGTCACTTAATGCCTCAGTTTCCTCCTCTGAAAAGTGAGCTGGAGCAGGAAATGACAAACCACTCCAATATTAGCCAAGAAAACTCCAAATGGGGTCAGGAACAGTCAGCCACAGCCAAAATAACTAAAGAACAAAAAAAAGTGTAAATAATTATAAAAATACTCTGGGAAAAAAATATGTAAAAGAAATACTAAGAAGAGGACTTGGAAAGAAAGATTTTATTTCCTCTTTAAAGTTATGTGTGTGCGTGTGTGTTTAATTCCCTTACATTTAACCAAATAAATTTCCTGTACAGATTCCTGTTTTTTATGTTGACAATTTTATAAGCATATGTGTCTGAATATCCATGTGTATGTACACATGTAAGAATACATGTTAAATGACTATTCATTGTTAAGCATTGATATGTAGTCTATATGTCATACATGCCATGTGTTTAAATAACATCTGTGGCATGTACATACTACAATCATCCATTTTACTCCTGCATACTTATATCCACACTATAAAATCCCACTGTTTACAGGTGATGTTGTTGATTGGGAGACTGAAGGTTTTTGTTTGATGAGTTGAAATCCAACTTATGAGTAAGGATGATTCACTCTCTGCCCGTAGAGCACCAGTGCCTGGCCCCTTGTGGATGCCTCATCAATACTTGTTAACTGGATATTGCCTTAGGATTCAGAGTTGAAAGATGGCTTCAAGATGACCCAGGCCAATTCATTTTAATCTTTTTTTTTTTTTTTTAAATGTTTTATTCTAACTCCCCCCAAATAAACTCCCAGGTTCTGCAAGGAACCATTTCTCCTGTGGTTCACAGGCTATGCTAATCCTCCCTGATCTAACAATTTTTTTTACTATTCTTTTTTTTTTTTTTTTTTAAACCCTTGTACTTCGGTGTATTGTCTCATAGGTGGAAGATTGGTAAGGGTAGGCAATGGGGGTCAAGTGACTTGCCCAGGGTCACACAGCTGGGAAGTGGCTGAGGCCGGGTTTGAACCTAGGACCTCCTGTCTCTAGGCCTGACTCTCACTCCACTGAGCTACCCAGCTGCCCCTTTTTTTTACTATTCTAACTAAAACTACCACTCTAATTCTTAACTTCGCCTTTAAGTTATAAAGATAACCAAGGCTAGCTGGTTGAGTCTCAACAAGAATCAAGTTAGGACTCCGATCCTTAACAGACTCAGAGTCCAAACCAAAGATCAGGTTTTCTTTGATCTTTTCAGAGTTTAACCAATCTATACACAGTAACAGATAAATGAATAGTGTTTCTCAAGTTGGAAAAGAAAGTACTCCCCTCCTTCAAGTCTTTCACTCAGACAGAGATACAGAGGCAAAGATGTTACCTTCTCCAGCCCTGCGAAAGAAAAGAACCAGCATGTGGCTCTGTCAACTGCCATAAACCAAGTGCCAGAATTCCACACCCAGAGAGTGTAACTGTCATAGAATAATGGTTACAACTGCCAAAAGTTGAAATTAACACTCTCAGCTGTTTGAAACTCCAATTCTTCAAGCCAGCTTCTCTACTTCTTATCTCTACATTAATAAAAATCATACTTATTTTCTAATATCATCCTTATAGTCTACAAAATAACCTCCTTCACAGTTTGATTGGTATAGCATTAAATATATTCATTCATTTAGGAAGTCCTCATTTTATTTGTTCAGAACAACTATGAGTATCCCTTCAATTGCTTAAATGGCTTATTTCTGTAAAGACTACTTTGTATTTTATTTTCACATTTTAAATGTGTCTCAAAGATCTAATCAGATAAAATTTTATTTTATGAATTTTAAAAGGAACTTATGATTTGGATTTTCTTGTGTCATTTTTACATATTGTGTAGACTTGCTGCTGATTTCTATAAGTTTATTTTATGCCTTCCTACTTACCTAAAGCTATTAGTTGACTCAAAATTGTGTTTTTTTACAAATTTTCATTACTTTCTAGTAAAACATCATATCATCTGCAAAGAGATAATTTAATCATCTCTGTCAATACCTAACTTTTTACTCTTTTCTTACTTTTCTAGATCATCTACTGCTGTTAACTGAACACTAATAGGGAGAAGGGCACCCTTGCTTTGCCACTGTACTTATTGGAAAACTTTCCACTATTTCTACATTGTATCTAATGGCATTGTAACACTGTATTTTTGATAGATAGCAGAGGTTCACTTACAAGCGGCCCTTCTTTGCTGGTTTTCAATTTTATTTTAAACATATTTAATATATTTTCAGAAGTTTTTTTTAATTGATCTGATGACATGTTCTTAATATTTTTGCTATTTTTATGATTATGCAAGCTAATTGTTTTCTTAATGTTGAACCCTTTTAACCACTGATATAAATCTAACAGATATAGCATGTTATAGCACACAACACACACACACATACATCTAATTTTGACTGAGAAGGGAAAAGACTTCTGACAAGAAAGCTAAAAGAAAAATGGAATTTAATCCCAGCCTCTGCTTAGCATTCTTAACAAGCTAAAATAAATATTTCACTTTTTTATAAACCCCTACCTTCCATCTTAGAATCAATATTGAGTATTGGTTCCAAGGCAGAAAAGCAGTAAGGGCTAGGCAGTGGGGGTGAAGTGACTTGTCCAGGGTCACACAGCTAGGAATAAATGTTTCATTTTTAAAAGATATTTTATTTTCCAATTACGTGTAATAACAATTTTCCACATAAGTTTTCTGAGGTTTTAAGATCCAAATTGTCTCCCTTTCTTCCTTCTCTCCCCTTTCCCTAAGATGGTAAGCAATTCAATCTGGATTATACATATATTATCATGAAAAACCTATCTCCATGTTGTTCAAAAATCAAAACTCCAAAATCAATTGTCCAACAGGACAAATTATTTGTGGGTCACAGAATGGGATAAAAAAATGGGGTTGGGATCAGGAGGGTCACAGACAGAATCAAAGCCTCTTGCCAATCAGTGACAAAGTTTATTGATTTCAAGTAGCTATTTATAGATGGTTGGATCAGGCAGAGGGATTAGATCACTCACAATGGAAGTCAATGATTAACAGGATAGAAATGATGAATTTAAATTACCTAGGTGGCTTAGATCAGAGTTTTCTATAGGTGATAATTCAACATGTCAATTTAACATGTCAATATGTGACCCAGCTTTTTACAAAATACTGTTATGTTCTTCTCACAGAATTTCTTGGAAGAACATTCAATATCTGAGGGGAGAGAATGGGGTTGAGTTCTCATGCTTGAGGAGCAAGCTATGTGTCTGTTGTTTTCTAAGCTATGGCTTCCCAGAGACCTTGCAAGCTGGAGTATATTGGGCATACCAAAGCCTTACTCAATGGAAGCTACTGTCCTTGTTACTCTGTTCCTATAAAACCCAAATAAAGCGAAAGATAGTTATCCACATCTGACTCCCACATTTCTGACTGGAGGTAGATCTAATTATTTGTCCTAAGTCTTTCAGAATTGTCCTGGCTTTGTATTGTGAAGAGTAGTTAAGTCTTTTCACAGTTGATCATCCAACAGCATTGCTGTTACTGTATATGATGTTTTCCTGGTTCTGCTTATTTTTTGCCAGCTCTTTATGAAATCATCCTGCTCAGCATTTCGAATAGCACAATAGTATTCCATCACCATCATGTCCCACAACTTATTCAGCCATTCCCCATTTGATGGACATCCCCTCAATTTCCAATTCTTTGCCAACTCAGAAAGGGCTACCATAAAATTTTCGTACAAGTAGGTCCTTTCCCTTTTTAAAAAATATCTTTGGGATACTGACTCAGGAGACACTAAATATTTCAAATAAAGGAAGGGTAAGACTAAAAAGAGAAAAAGGAAGGGAGCATATGGCAAGAAGATTTAGTGATAAATCATTTGACAGTAAGCCAAAGAGAAAAGGAGAAATCACAGGGTTACAGGTCAACTAACAGTGAAACTGTTAAAGAAGGAAAATAATAAAAACAATTTATAATCATGAAATTTATGAACATATTCTGATGACTTCCCCCAAAAAGACAACAACCAAGGAATTTTAAAATACCTTAGTGACTGAAAAAGTAAGAAATACATATGGCAAGACCCTAGAGAAATGATGAGACAACTTCTTCTAAAAATTACAGAGTAGCTTTGTAGAGAAATAAATACAATTTGAAATAAAGGAGGGAAATTCCAGCTGAAAACAACCTAAGTCCCTCATTACATGAATGGAAAACTAAGATTTGAACCCAGATCCTTTTTTTTCTTTTTTTAAAAACCCTTGACTTCTGTGTATTGGCTCCTAGGTGGAAGAGTGGTAAGGGTGGGTAATGGGGGTCAAGTGACTTGCCCAGGGTCACACAGCTGGGAAGTGTCTGAACCCGGATTTAAATCTAGGACCTCCCGTCTCTAGGCCTAACTCTCAATCCACTGAGCTACCCAGCTGCCCCTGAACCCAGATCCTTTGATGCAAATCCAGCATTTTTTTTCAGTACAATGCATGCCAACGTATCATCATCATCATCATCATCATCAGAGTTTTTGTTATTTATATGTCTTAAAATAGAAACCGTACTGGGATCAGAAATTCACTTAAAATGAAGATTAAAAACCCTTTAGATTATTGCAAATAGAAATACAGCATGATATTATTTCCTTTAAAAAAAAATAAAATGGGAATTTAAGCAGCAGAAGCTCACAGTAGAAATTTTAGTGATGGAGCCATCAGGGCTGGACTGTTAACTGACAAAGCACCCCAACCACAACAGGCTCAGAAAGCAGAGCCCCCCCCCCCCATAGAAGGTCCTCTGGCGGAGGCTGGATGACCACCTCTCCTATCCCAGCTGGTCTCTATGGCCTTCCTGGGTTTCCTTCCACTTTTAAATTCTATGAATATGGGATTCAGACAAATGGATGTCCTTCAGGTTGTTTTGAAGCCCCCCAATGAAGGAGATCCCATCATCTCAAAGGTCAGCTCCATCCATTTTTAGATAGCTCTCCTGGTTGGGAAGCCTTGCCTGATATCCAGGCTACCATGTCTCTTTTTTCCTTCCGCATATTGTCATTTATTGTTCCTCCTGTGACTAAATGAAGCAAACCTAAATCTTTTCCATCTTACAGCCCTATACAGACCTGGAATCAGTGGTCCTGCCCTCTCTGCATCTTCTCCAGACTGCTCCTCATCCCTGTCCTGTAGAGAGTGTGCTCAAACCTGTTATAAGAGGGGGGAAAAATAAATTTATTAACTACTGTTATTAAATGTAAAAAGGCAGAGCCCTTATGGGGATCGTTGTAGGCATTTTGTGGAATGGCTTTTCCTAGGTTGGCTGGCTATTCGCTAGAATGTTTTCCTCTTCTTTGACATTTGCAAACATCTTCATTGCCTTGTTTTGCCTTCCATTTTTTGCATGCCAATGTTTTCTTCCCTTTCTTTTGAGCCAGTTGCCCTTTCCCCATAGTCTGGTCTAGAAATCTCTCATTGGGCACCTTCCTCTGCCACCTTATACCATATTCATGGGAATACCTCTGTGTCATGCATTAGAAACCTAAAGCCTAATTAAGAATCAATATTAAAATCAACAAATGTGCCATTAGCCTGGATTTGAAGCATGAAAATCAAAGGCAAAGCCTGGGTAGGGACGAGTAATTAGTTCCACATTTGTTGGCCAGAATGTAAAAATGTGCTGGCACCCACCATCTCCAGGATAAACTGGGACAAACTCGCCTTGCCATTTCTCATCCAAGGAAACAGCCATCGCAGGTAAGTGATCCATTCGGACAGAACCACGACCACTGACAGTTCAAAAGTAAATAAAATTGAGTTTAGACTTTATAAGATGATGTGCAGCAAAGGAAAGAAATCTAAGCCTTCTGTGACTCCAACACCAAAGCGCTCCTGCCTACTCTATTCTGTCCTGTTATTTTGGGTCTCTCCCTGATTCAGACTTTGAAGACAAGGTTGTCTTGAGGTGGCATCAGCTGGTAAGTGGCTCCTAACAAGATGGACTCTAAAGAACTAAAATATCAGTTTGTGCACCTTCATGCCCACGTGAGCCAACCTTCTTTGTCCCCAAAGATGAGAAGGCACATTCCAACTAGCAAATAATGTGTGGAGTTGGTACCCATTCCTGCTTCGAGTATGTCTTCTCTCTCTCTCACATACTACCATTTGGACCTGGTGTTTAAGCATTTGGAGAGACTGTGTAGTAGTGAGCTGGCCAGAATGCTCATCTTAGGAAATCACGAAGACCTGGGCACGCTGTACTGGGACCCTGCAAACGCTGCCATTTCTCTGAGCAGAGTCACAATTTCACATGCAATCTTTCTTTTCTGCTTCACTTTGTCTATGAAAGCATTCATTTTTAAAACACAGAAAACAAGAATTATGATAAAATATGAGACTATAAAAGAACGAACAAAATCAGATATCGTTGAAGTCTGTGATCCAAAACCTTTGAGATGAGACCAAAGCGAAGGCACGTTAGATGGATTGTCTGAGCGCTCCGCCAGCCCCAGTGGAAAGTGGGAAGGAAGATCTCCCACTTGTAACACCTTGCGCAGACTTCCCTGAATGTCCGGAAGGAAAAGGAAAACCACACCAGCATCCTTCTACCTCTTAGAGTCTCTCCGTTCCTTCGATGCTCAGCATGAGCTACATCTTCCTTTCTGAGACTTTCCAAGATTCTCCAGCCAGGGGCGGCCATCCCTGAAATGAGCTGGTGTTCTTTCCTATCCACTCTAGGTGGGCCTTTCATTTTCCCTAATAAAATGTAAACTTCTTGAGGCCAGGATTGTTTCTGTGTCATCAGCGCCTACCCCAAATGCTCCTTGTTTAATGGAGCCTACTCTTCCTGTGCTTTCTGGAAGGCACTGGAGGATGAGAAAACATTACAAACTGTGGAGGAGCCGGATCTGTAGCCCTGAAGGGGTGATCAATGGGATGAGACTGGATATCAGTTGAATATTAACTTAATGTGATTCTAAGACAGTCAGCCAAGAAAAGTGAATGATGATAAACGAAAAAAGAAAGCAAATATCAGTTTTTACTAATTGCTTGGGATGATGTCTCCAGGCTTCCATGAAGCTGAGGAACCACAAAAGGCTCTCCAAGTTAGCTCTGGGCCAAATTTGACATCCAGAGAAAAAAACAAAGAAAAACAAAGCTCCATTAATATGTGCATAAGGTGGAAAGAACAGTAGGTGGAAGTAGGTAGTTCTGTACATGATCACTTGGAGTGTGTAGCCTGGAAAACCCATCTCCTTTGAGATGAATCCCATCCGGAGCGCTCTTCTGGATGCTAGAATGGTGTCATCTGTCCAGTATTTTCTCAGTGGAAGGAGAGATGCCCTCATCTGCCATGTGGCCACTTCCAGCCCCTCTTCTAAGCTGCTGCTGCCCTAGAGAGGCTTCTCATTTATGTAGAGCCCCATTTCAGTACTGTTTCCATCAAAGAGGGATCAAGCCCTTTCCTATCTCTTCCTACGTTTGGGTATATTGAGCTCTTTCTTAAGTCAGATCCCCAAGCACACTCAGATGGCATAGTAAGAATTCTTTAATTCAGATTTGTCTTTGGAAACCTTTTAGGTCAGCCTCCATCTGAGTTGAGATAAAGTCAATCCTTTCAGCTCCCAAGAAATACAAGGAAGCCAGCATTCGTGTCCCGGATTACCTCGGCATTCCGCTCCTCAAAATTGGAGGAACTCGAGTAGACTTTATGGCCTTTGTCCTACATTCTGCAGCTTCATCTTTGTTCTTATCTCTGCAGTGAAAAGGGTAGGTTTCCAGGTCAGTGTCCCTGTGCCTGAGTAGAGAGAGTAACAGAAGAATGTTTATTATAGTTTTATTCCTAGTATTCTGGAAACAACGCCAGGGGCTGAACAGAGGGTCAGTTAGTTATTATCTTTGTGACTGAATAAGCCATCTTACTCCTTGGGCCTCGGTTTCCTTATATGTAAAATGACAGAGCAGGAAGAACCGATCTCTAAGGTCCCTTCCAGATAAATTTTATGACAATAGTTCTTTTTACCATTGACCCTTTGGCCCTCTTCTATCCGAAATATTGTCTCAGCTCCATCGTGTGAAAAATTTGTATCTCTCTTGTTGACTGTAGGGCAAAGGAACTGGGAAATTTTCCTCCAGTTAGTTTGGAAACAGAAAAGACAAATGAACCCCAGCACAAATGATTTGGCTCCTTGACTCCCTTCTTTCAAAATAAAATATAAATTAGAACAAATGTTAAAATAGAATGTGTTGTTTTTAATTATACGTTGTTTATATTAAGCCTCAGGGCAATGGCTCAGCCTCCTCAGCCCATCTGACTCAGTTGTTTGACTAGGTATCCAATGTCCAGCACTTACTAAATAAATTATTATTTTGTAGAAAAAGGGGAAAGAAAGGCTTTTTTTGTTTGTTTTGTTTTGTTTTGCTTTAATAAAAGACTTACAAAGACAGTTTATTGGTTTATACCACTGATGAAAGAGATACCAAGAGAACTGTTATTCCAGTCCAGGCAAAATTGGAGATCTCTCCTTTTTTCCAAATCACCCCTATAATTGAAAGCCTTTCTCTCTGGGAACCCTCAGACTGGCATCGGGTCTTTGATTAACAGTTTGTACATTTAAATGTGATTTCATCGATTGCCAAATATGAAAAATCTGCCCAGGGTCACAGCTGTACATAAATGAAACACTCATTCCATGAATCATTTCTTTCATCTGAATGTTGAGAAAAGACCCAAGAAGTAAATGGTGTGTTCATAATAGCCCCAAATCTGGGAACTGCCTTCCAGATTTAATGAAAGGCACCAACCTGTTCTGCTCTGTAAGGATAATGTTTTCATTTGATATTTTGAAATGGTCACAGGGCAAGGTTTAGATAAACCCATGAAAGATTTTCTAGGCATCTTTTCTTTGACCTAAGTCCTAGGTTTCAAGAACATGATCTATGATTCAGTGAGGAGCAAGGAGATGGGAGTAATAGATAAAACTCCTCTGCATATTTTCAGATGCTGATTTTGAGTTTTTTCCAACAAAAGTTTATAGACTGGGATAACTCAAATCATGAATATGACAACTGTAATCTCAAATAAAGTATATTACTGTACTGCAAATCATGCCTGGAAAATTTTCCATTTTTTTTTTCCTGCAGACAGCTTGAGAATTCTAAAGCAATGTGTAGATTTTTTAAATTTCATTTATAATACATAGTAAATTTGTTCCCTCCAAGAAAAAAATTATAAAATTGGGTTATAGACAAATATATTTCAGTATTTCGCATTTCTATTTGTTTTTCATAATTTTAGGCAGACTTTGGGGTAATGTTTTAGGAATGTGTTCATGGGAGCCAGGGGTGGATCCTCTCTCCCTCCTCCCCCCCATAACCCCAACTCCAGGGCAAGTCATGAGAATGAATGATCAGGCACCAAAATAGATCTTCTCTCTCTCTCTCCCTCTCCCCCTCCCTCCCACCTTCCTTTCTTCCCTTCTCTCTCTCTCTCTCTGTCTCTCTCTCTCTCTCTCTTCCCCTTTTCCCCCTCCCCTTATCTCTGTCTTTCTCTTTGTCTCGTTCTCCCTCCTCCAAGAATGCACATGGCTTTAGAGTTGATCTGGAATGGAAGCTTGTGAAGCCTCAGAATGGAGATTTTCAGTCACTATTTTGCCCTCCCTTGCCTTTCTTTCTTCCTGTCTCTTGATCATTCTTTGGCCTTAGGAAATAAAGAAGCTGATACTTAAAAGGGATCATTATAATTATTGGTGACTTGGTGTTTTAGTAAGAAAGTTTTTGAGGGAAAATTCACCACCAATGAAGAGGAAATTAAATAAATTATTAGGAGTTATTTTACCCAATTATCTGCCAATAAACCTTATATTCTAAATAAAATGGATGAATATTTACAATAACATAAACTGCTTAGATTAAGAGAAGAGGAAAATAATATTTAAAGAGTCCCATCTTAGGAAAAAAAATTGAACAAGCTAACAATGAACTGCTTATGAAAAAAAGCCCAGGGCCACATGGATTCACTAGTGAATTCTACCAAACATTTAAATAACAATCCCAATATTATAAATTATTGGAAAAAATAGGCAAAGAAGGAGTCATACTAAGTTCCTTTTATGACACAAATAAGGTGCTGATACCTAAACTAAGAAGCCCAAAACAGAGAATGAAAACTATAGAATGATCTCATGAATATTGGTGCAAAAATTCTAAAGGAAGTGCTATCAAGGAGACTACATTTATATATAACAAGGACCATTCACTATGAAGCAGGAGGGTTTTATACCAGGAATTGTTATGGGGAAAACCAGGGGAGGTAACTTAAATATCATATGTGGGTTCAGAAGGGGTGAGTAGGAGACAGGAATGGACAATAGGGGGGCACCAAACAAGTTAGGGATACTGGGCTTACTGTGAAGGAAAAGACTGTTGACAGAAGTGGCAGTTGGGCCCTAACTGTCACCCTGCTTCTCCTAGACAAGGGATGAACTCAAGAGTATAATAAATACATACTATGGAAACTTCAAGGTACGAAGAAAAAGTCACAGGGAAAACAGTTTAATTGTTTTTTGAGAGGATAGGAGAGGCGGTGAGGTGAAACTATATCTAACTGCCCAGTACTGGAATCAAAAGGGTAAGTTCCTCAGCCAACCTGGCTTCTGCCAGGTTTGACAGCTTGGCTAAGGACCTGAGGAAGAGGGCTTGGGTTTGGGGTCTCACAACTGATCCAGAGATGTCTTCATGATACCAGGAACCAACTCCTTCACAGCCGATGATCCAAAGTAACCAGATAGGGAGAGATGTCTGCAGACTGTCCACCAGAACACAGGACTCTTCCCTACTCAGAGTTGACTTGCAGGATGATGTCTTCAGCCTTTGCAACCTTCTCCACTCTCCAAGATCCCAGGTCACAAAGGGACTGCTGATTGCACCTCTGCTCCAAACTCCTCAAAAACAGTAATATCTGTTGCTTAGCTCTCTCCTCCCTACCCCCTGAATTCTATACAGAATGTCCATGGCTTCCAGCCAAGGCTTTCCCTAATCTACTTGCAAAAATCTGTCTTTATACCTTTAAAGCCTATACCTATTGCAGAATGTAGGGCTATTCAATATTGGGAAAACGATCAGTATGATGGACCATATCAATAACAAAACCAACAGAAATCATGTAATTATCTCCATAGATGCAGAAAAAGCAAAATACAACATTCATTCCTATAAAAGGAAAACAAAAATAAAAGTAAAACACTAGAGAGCATAGAGTAAAGGAAGCTTTCCTCTCAATGATAAGTAATATCTATCTAAAACCATCAGCAAGCATTAGCTGTAATGTGAACAAGCTAGTAGCCTTTCCAGTAAGATCAGGGGTAAATCCAGGATACCCATTAGCACCACTATTATTCTGTTATACTAGAAATGTTAGCTATAGCAATAAGAGAAGAAAAATAAATCGAAGGAATTAGAATAGGCAATGAAGAAGTGAAGTAATCACTCTTTGAAGATTATATGATAGTATACTTAGAGAATCCTACAAAGTCAACTAAAAATTTAATTGAAATATTTAACAACTTTATCAAAGTTACAGGATATAAAGGATACTCACATAAGTCATCTGCATTTCTACATATTACCAAGAAGACCCAGCGATAAGATGTAGGGGGAAAAAATTCCATTTAAATGAATAAAAATAATATAAAATATTTGGGAGTCTGTCAAGATAAACCCAAGAACTATATGAACTTAATTACAAAACACTTTTCACACAAATAAAATCAAAGTTCAACAATTGGAAAGATATTACTTGTTCATGAATAGGCTGAGCAAATATCATAACAAAGAAGTTTTACCTATTCTACTTATTCAGTACTTTTCCAATAAAAGTAACCAAAAGTTATTTTATAGAGCTGGAAAAATAATAATAAAATTCATCTGGAAGAAAAAGTTAAAGAAGACAACAGGAATCAATAAAAAAAAACATATAGGTATAAAAGAAGGTGGTCTAAGAGTACCAGAATTCAAACTGTATTAAAAAGTTTTAATAATCAAAACAACCAGGTACTGGCTAAGAAATAAGAGTGGTGGATCACTGGAATAAAACATAAAATCAAGTAATAAAGTGACCATAGTAATTTAGTATTTGACTAAATCGAAAGATCCAAGCTTTTGGTACAAGAACTCACTATCTGAAAAAAACTGTTGGCAAAATTAGAAAATGGTATGGCAGAGACTGGGAATCTCACACCCTATACCAAGATAAGATAAACATGAGTGCATGATCTAAACATAAAGGGTGATGCTGTAAACAAATTAGAGGATCATGGAACAATTTACCTGTCAGATCTATGAATAAAGGAAGAATTTAAGATCAAACAAGAAATAGAGAGCATTGTAAAATATGAATGGATAATTTCGATTATATTAAATTAAAAAGTTTTGCATCAACAAAATAAATGCAACCAAGATTAAAAGGAAAGAAAAAATCTGGGAAATATTTTTATAGCAAGTATCTCTGATAAAATTCTAATTTCTCAAATATATGTGTAACAAAGTCAAATTTATAAAAATAAAAGTAATTTTCCAATGGATAAATGATCAAAAGAGATCAAAGATAGTATGTTGAAGAAAGAAACATAGTTGTTAACTATTGGAGTCATACAGTTATGTCTTTCTCTCCCACCATTTTCCATCTCAAAAGAATGGGACAAGTCCTAGAGTCAGGAAATGGAAAGAGAGGAAAGAAACATCAGGGAATATTGCTGCTTTTTGGTTTTTATTAGATCTGTCTTAAAGAAAATCACTTCACACAATGATGCATGGACAAGTACAGAGGGCAAATTTGTCATACAATGAGCCAAAACATGTTGGGTGAATCAATAAAACTTCAGATTCGTATAGAAATTTAATATTCCTTTAAAAGCACCTAAGGGATTTATTAGCCAAAAGGATGCTTCATGGTCTGTTTAATATGAAATAAACCATCCAGTTGAAAATCATTTGATAGGTCAATAGTATCTTGAAATGTTTTGTATGTTTTATGCAACTTTGGAAAATTTCCATTGGCTTTACTGTTGGGGCTCATTACATAGAGTTATTGATACATTCACACTGTATTACAACACTGTGGATCAGCCAATCTATAATACTAACGAACCAGACCCAGTGGCTCCAGTGCCAGAGCTTTTGTGTGTTCCAAAGTTATGCTATTATCAGTATGATAGTTGAGAAAAAACTTGCAAATTACTTTCTTTTGCAAATTAATTCCCATACGAGTCCTTCCTTATACAAACAATGTCTATATCCTGAAGTTAAAGTGAGAAAGATCTTAGGAACTTGCCGCAAGTTATGCTGATTGGAAATAGCAGTCATCTATAAGAAATTAAAACCATTTTGAAAGAACAAAATAAACACACCTCGCACAAGAAGGGAGTCAGTCAGAAAGAAAATATTTGCTTCATATATCTCCGATGATGGTGTTATATACAAGTTCTCTTATATTTAAGACCAATTAGCCATTCCCCAGTGAATAAATGGTCTATGAAGAAACGATTCTCAAAAGAAGAATTTATAGGTTCAGAGAGTTCTCAAAAAAAAAAAATTGCAAGATACGTATGAAAGATTGTTCAGGAAAAACGCAATCAAAACAACTATGAGATTTCACCTCATATTCAAAAAATTGGCAAAGATGCCAAAAGATGAGAATAATCAAGTTCGGAGGCATTGTTGGAAGACAAGCACGCTAAAGTACAACTTTGGTGAAGCTACATATTTCTTGAACCATGTTGGAAAGCAATTTGGAATTATGCCAAGAAGGTAATTAATAGTAATAACAATAATAGCATTTATGTAGCTCTTTAAGGTTTGTGAGACACTTTGTATATATCATTTGATTCTCCCAACAACCTGTGAGGTTATTATGTCTCCATTTTTCATATGAGGAAACTAAGGCAGATAGAGGTAAAGTGACTTGCTCAGAATCACACAGTGGGTAAATGTCTGAGACTGCATTAGAATTCAGATCTTCCTAATCCCATGCCCAGCACTGTATCCACTGTGTTATCTCACTGCTTCAAATACTAACACCAGAATATTTAAAGTTACACCATTTGTAGTAGCAAAGTTCTGGAAACAATTTAAATGATTATTGATTGAAGAATGGCTTAAAAGAAATTGAAATAAAGCAGCACAGGAGAATATTTCCTCCCCTTAAGAACTAACAAAACGGGAAGTTGTATCCAGTGAAACTGTAATGACCAAGTTGGCCCAGAAGAAGAGATGAGAAGATGCCTCTCCCTCTCTCACCTGTAGAGCTAGGAGACTGATTGTGACACGCCACACATGTCTTTGGACTGATAGATAGACTGGTTTTGCTGAATGCTCCTCTGCCCCAAATTCCATGTCGATATAATTTTTGATAATCATTTTCTGACATTTCATGTTTAATGTTCTCTCCATCTCTCCCACCTTCTTGCCAAGACAGTAGGAAATATGATATAGGTTGTACATCTCTTATTATAGAATGCATATTTCCATTATCATTATGTTGTGAAAGAAGACACATATCACTTAGAATAGAGAAAAATTCATGTAGGAAATAAAGTGAAAAATGGTTTGCTTCAATCTGCATTTGGACTTCAACATCTCCTTCTATGGTGATGGAGAGCCTTTTTCATCATGAGTCCCTTAGAGTAGTCTTGGATCCTGGCATTGCTGATAAAAACTAAGTCCTTCACAGGTGATCATCATATATTATTGTTGTTACTGTGTACAATGTTCTACTGGTTCTACTCACTTCACTTTGCATCATTTCATGTGAGTCTTTCCAGGATTCTTTTTGTGTGTGTGTGTGTGTGTGTGTGTGTGTGTGTGTGTGTGTGTGTGTGTGTGTGTGTGATCATCTCATTCTTCATTTCTTATGGTGAAATTGATTTCATTATAATCAGATGCCACAACTTAATTGATGGTCATTCCTTCACTTTCCAGTTCTTTGCCACCACAAAAAGAAATATCTTTATACAGGTGGATCCTTATCCTCCCTCCCCCCATCTTTGATCTCTTTGGGATTCAGGTCTAGTAGTAGTATTGCTGGGTCAAAGGGCATATTGAATTGCTTTTTTAGGGATGGCTTTCTGGCTGAGAGGAAAGAGTTGGGGGAAAACCGAGTTGGAAGAAAGCTCAGAGGCCATCAAATCTTACCCAGAACTGAACTAGAATCCCCTCTGAATAAGTGGTCACCCAGCCTGTGCTTGAAAATCTGCAGTGATGGAGAATTCATTTGCTTCATTTGCTTACAGTAAATCCCACTGCCAATTAGCTCAGTTTTTAGGATACGCCTAAACCAGCCTTTCTGCAATTTCCACACATTAATCCTAATTCAGCCCTCCAAGGCCAAGCAGAACAAATCTAATATCTCTTTCAATTATGTGAACAGAGGTACCAATATGGAGAGGGTAGGGTGAGAAAGGAGGGGGCAGAGAGAAAATTTGCATATCCTTAGAACATAGCCTTCATGGGATGTTATAAGGACAGGAAATAAGGCTGTTAAAGGTATTCTAGAGACAATTTTTTGAGGACCTTGAATGCAGAGATAAAGTTTGTATTTGCCTGGTAATGGGAAGGCTTAGAAGATTGTTGAGCAGAAAAGTGATGCTATCCAAGTGATGGGTCCAAAGACCACATAGGTACCAATGTAAGGGAAGAATTGGAGAAGGGATAGGCTGAAAGCAGGAATACATTTAATGTTTATCAAGGCACTTTATGTATATTATCTCATTTGAGCCTCATAACAACCCTGAGAGATTATTAACTCTATTTGCACATGAGGAAACTGAGGCAGACAATAGTCAAATGACTTGCCCAACATCTTTCAAAATGTTCTGGGTAATACAAGATGGCAAGACCTGAACTAGAGAGACTTCAGGGAGCATAAGTAGGAAACGAGATAGATATGAGTGATCTCAGAAAAGGAGACAAAGTTGGATTCAAGGACTCTTCAGTTTGGGGAATAACAAAGGATTCAAAGATATTGTAAGGAGGAGCTGAGCTGGCAGAGTAGAGAGAGGGATGGTGTGGGGAGAATACTGATTCCCATGGGGTGGTCAAAGAATAAGTGAGGGTCTCTGGTGCATTGGAAAGAGCCTCTCTGGAAGGTTTCTAGAAGGATTTAGACAAGAATTTCTCAGGGAGGGGCTTCTGCATCATCCTTTCCACAAGAAGAGATTGAGCCTAGATTGATGAGATCAAAACAAAGCAAACAAAAAGACAGTCCCAGATATTTAAGTGAGCTCTCTTTGGGCACGGCTCTGCTTTCTTAAGGACAGAATTCAATTCAGTGAATATTCTAGAAGGGTTAGACTTCTTCTTCCTGGCCTCCAAGAATAGAAACGGGAGTAGTGAAGAGTGGAACTTGTAAGGGTGAATTTAGGTTTGACGTCAGGAAAAACTTCCTAAGAATTGGAGCTCAGCCAAAGTGGAATGAGAAGCTTTCAAAGCAAGAGGTCCAGAGGGAGTGGGTTTCTCCTCACTAGAGGTCTTTAAGCAAAGGCCTAACAGTCCCTTGTCAGGAATGCTGTGATAAGGATTTAAGCTTCAGGTAGGACATATGGCTCCTTGGACCAGCAGCCACTGTCCCTTTTAGCTCTGAGATCTGTGATTCTGAGCATTATTCGATCACCTCCTATGTATTTTGCCATGCTCTGGGTGGGGGATACACAGTGCCAGTGCAGTGGTCACTGGTCTGCTGGACCCACTGTCATACCTCTTTTGCTTGGGCAGAGATGCCATAATTAATGCCAGAAGCTAGACTGTACTAAAAGGGCTGGCCCATGCCAACCTAAAGGAACAAGTCACTTCTGGCTCTTACATCCTGAGTTTGAATTCATGTGTTTTAAGATCCTTCTTGCATTGTTATCAATAGACCCCATTCTAAAGGGCCTCTTGGTGTGACACATCAAATACTGGACTCGACTCTGTAATACTTGGGGTCAAATCCCAGCTCAGACACAAAACCGACTTTGTGACCAAGTGACTTGACATTCTCATCATCTCTGTTTCCTCGTGCTAAAATGGACCAAAAATTAGCTCCTGATTACCTTCATTGTACTATCCTTCAAGGTCACTGGGACAACCAAATGAGATAATGTATGTAAAGCACCAAACCCTAAAAACATACGAGCTTCCACGACAGTGATGACAGCAACGTGGAATCACTCCTGAGGACCTCGAATGCCTTCCTTTCTAAGCTGCTTCTCCATTGTCAATGAAGCAGAAAAAATTCATGGCAACAGCATTAACTGCTTCTGTTCCACTTGGCCCCCCACCTCCAATCACCTTCCAAGCCAGATCTTAGAGTTCTCTTGTGCCCCAGACCTCTCTTTTCGAACACTTTTGGGGTTACGGCTTCTCAGATTCTCTTTCCTTTATTCTTCTTCCACGGGTACTTCCTTAAATATTGGCATTCAAAAAAGAGAGCACGAGCCACTCCTTGGAAAACTAAATTAAAAGTTCCATATGTAATGTCTGTTTTTCAAGTTAAATAACTTAAAAAATCCCTTGGATCGTCATGCTTTGGATGTAAAACTGGTGAGGAACTGAGGAAATGTTCAAACGGTTAATTGGCGTAGTTCATCTGTGCCACATTTTCTTTTAAAAGCTCTCTTTCCACCCAAATGGAATTTGGTGACCATCAGTGTGATGGATTGGAACCCGCAGGTATAGGTATGGTGCTTTCCTTACCCGTTAGCCTATTGCTTTGTTTGTTTTGTCTTGGCTTGTTTTTAATCAGAGTTCATTAGTTGGCTTGCATCTTGCTTTGACAAAGGCCCTAATAGAATACTTGGATTCTAAAGGAGGACAGGAATTTGTCTTTTGTCCTTTAAAATGGACACATCCCAAAGAGCTGGCAATTATGCCACCACATTGCCTCCTCCTCCCCACACACATGTTTTTTCCCTTTAGTATTACTGTTGTGTTAAGCCAGATGTGGATGATGTCTTTGATTTATTTCTTCTAGAATTCATTAGTCAAAATCTTCAAATTTTATAGAAAACTCTTCAAACAGAAAAATAAACAAACGCAGGCTTTGTTCTCCATAATCGCCCCAGTTATTGCTGAGGTCTTCTAATTTGTTAGCATTTCTTTAAACGAATAATGCCACAGTTCCTTCCTTTACTGTTGTGGGAATTCCAGGAAGCATGCTGGGATAGGTGGGAGACAGAGTGTCCATCTCACACAGTGCCACATGGTGGAGTATTGCTTTAGCCACAGGACTGGAGCCCTCAGAGCTCCGCATTTCTAGTACTTGTAGCAAGAGTAAACTGAACTTTGGTTGAGTCGATTTGAAAACCTTTTGCTTCATTTGCAAAGCCTCTTCCAATTACAGCTTGGATGTGCTAACAGAGAGGGAGCACGGAAGCCCGAACCCTCCCAGTCCCAGATTCGAAGAGGGGAAGGGGCCTCAGGAGCTGGAGTCCAAGCCGGACCCCAACAAGGGCCCAGTTGCACTGAAGAGCTGGCCACCTGGTTTTACCTGTCTACCTGCCAGGAAGGGGGGCCTCTACCTCCCCAGCCCATCCGCCTTTCCTGATCCTTTCTATAAGGTCACACTTGCTGGTCACCAGTTTTCTGGACCTCATAAACCTCCCTTGGCAGATGCTGGACGCTGGAGTCAAGCAGTACAAATCCATCCTGCTCCTCACAAGAGTCCTTCAAATACCTAAAGATAGGTAGGTGCCTCCCCAAAGCTCCCCCACATCTCTCCAATTTCCTGGAGGGGAAAAAATATCTAAATGATTTGAAACTGGAAAGGAAAGGATGAACTACAATATTAGTAGTCTTAAAGACATCAGACAAAATCTTTTCTTCTTTCCTCCCTCCTTCCTTCCCTCCCTCTCTATCTCTGTCTCTGTCTCTGTCTCTGTCTGTCTCTCTGTTTCTGTCTCTGTCTCTCTCATTCTATCTCTATCTCTGTCTCTCTGTCTCTGTCTCCCTCTCTCTCTGTCTCTGTCTCTCATTCTGTCTCTGTCTCTCTGTCTCTCCCCCTCTCTCTGTCTCCCTCTCTCTCTCTCTCTCTCTCTCTCTCTCTCTCTCTCTCTCTCTCTCTCTCTCTCTGTTTCTGTCTCTGTCTCTGTTTCCATCTCTCTCTCACTCTGTCTCTGTTTCTGCCTCTGTCTCTCTGTCTCTCTGTCTGTCTCTCTCTCTCTCTATCTATCTCTCTGTTTCTGTCTCTGTTTCTCTGTCTCCCTCTATCTCTCTGTTTCTGTCTTTGTCTCTCTGTCTCTTTCTGTCTCTCTCTGTCTCTGTCTTTGACTCTATCTGTCCCTCCCCCCTAAAAACACAAGGTTCAGACAGAGGAACAAATTGTGAGGAATGTTTAAGGCCTGCCTTCAGTCTCAACACATCTGCCAAACGGATCTACCTACAGCACGTGGGCTGCCAGGGTCACTGTCCTCCTTGCTGAACTTCTGTGGCTCCCTAGCACCTTTGTAAAACCCCATCTGGCTCTTAGAGCCCATCAAGAGATGTCTCTGTGTCTGCCCAGACACGTGCTTCCCTGTCCTCTCCAGCCCAGAGACCTTGGTCTCCTCACCATTCTCCCACCTTCTGACTAGGAATGGTCACGGACTCTCTCCTGCCTTGAATTCTCACCCTCCTACTCCTCCCTCAGCTGGAATGGGGGCTCCCGAAGGGCGGGCACTGGCTTTCGCCTTTCTTTGTATCAGCATTTTAAGATTGCTTATTGGCACATAGTAGGCATTTCATGAGTGCTTCTTTATTGGCACACAGTAGGAATATAATAATTTTTTTTTCATTCACCAGGGCATCAAACAAATAAGAACAATGGACAGAGTCCCCCATTTGTTCTTTGTACTCTCCTGAAGAGGCGCCCAACAGCTCTCTGATCTTAGAGCTTTAGAAATGATTGACCAGAATAAGAGACTCAGATTTGCCTCCGGAGGGAGAGCGTTGGGAGAGCCCAGAGGCAGATCATCATGGAAAAGAACCCCCGAGCTTGGGAAGGAAACCAGAAACAAGGCAGCCAAATGCCAACATTTCTGTAAAGAATCTGCGTTTGGGGTTATTATTACTCCCTGAGCGACAAAACCAAATCACTGTGTGCCCCGCCGCCATCCTCCTTGATAGTGTTGAGCTTGCAGGAGTTGTCCCACAGCTCAAAGAATTCCACGGAACCACTAGTTAGTTCTCGAAGATGCCGTGTTTTTTCCCCCAGCCCTTCCTCCGGCTCTCTGCACCTGGACAGGCTCCTAGCGAGTCTCTAATGCTTCATTCTCATGAAACAGAATTTAGACATAAACAGCATTAAGTACACACACTCAGACACTATGTCATCCTGAGATTCTCTTCCGCCTGGAACCTCTTCCAGGGAGGCCTCCCGGGTTCTCTCCCATCTCCTGTTCTCAGCCCGCACCATCCTGCCCAGAGCCTCCCCCCAGAGCACCTCAAGGTAGATCATGAGGGTCTCAAAAACAAAAGTCTCCAAACAAACCTGACTTTAGTTGACAAGAATGGGTACAAGCGCTCTGCTTTCAAGGTACAACCCGGGAAGAGCAATGGGAAAGAGACTCCCTCAACCCATTCAAGTCAGTGCCTTCTGGACACTTTGTGCCTTAGGGAGTGCCCTGGGGGCGCCCAGCAGGGCTGTGTGGTAAAGGAGGGCTTGAACCTGTGTCTTCCTGTCTCCATCCCAGAGGCTCTGCAGCCTCTCAACAAATACATCCGCATTGCTGCATGTACTTACAATACTGGCTGTGTATTCACACCTATACACTGCTGTACAAATAATTCTATTTGGATATAGACTTGTATTTAGCTACCTTTACATGTAGAGTGGAATATCTAGAACATATAGAATATATATATGTATATGTATATATATACATACACACATATATATATATATATGCATATATATATATAGAGAGAGAGAGAGACAGACAGACAGACAGAGAGACAAAGGGAGACAGACAGACAGACAGACAGAGACAGAGATAGAGAGGGAGAGAGACAGACAGATGGAGAGACAGAGGGAGATGGAGCCCTTGTTCCAGGCATTCCCTCAGCTCTGTGACGGAGTGTTCAAGTCCCAGGGACTTCGCTGAGGTGGACAGAAGTTAGATGACTCGCCCCAGGCCTCTGACTAGCTCTGGATGCCCTCCTAGCCCATGGTGTTCTGTGTCCTTGTGTGCGGACGTGTTCACAAAAGTATTTTGTTTGTTCTCATGTTTATGAAATGCTGACTACACACTATCTCTTTTGATCCTAACAAGAGCCCCAGAAGGTAAGAACTCCAGCTTGGCAGCGCAGTGGATAGATCTTCAGACCTAGGGTTAGCGAGGCCTGAGTTCAAATCTGCTTTTGGTTACTTACAAGCTCACTTGATCTCTTCACTTTTGTCTGCCTCAGTTGGCTTATCCGTAAAATAGGGATAATAGTAGTATCTACTTTTCAGGGTTGTTATAAGGATTAAATTATATATTTTTAAGATACTTTATAATCTGTAAAGTGCTAAGAAATGCTGAGTTGTACCTATTTTGCAGGCAGAGAAACGGAGGCTCAGAGAGCAGAAGAGAATTAGCTCTAGCCAGAACTCTTGGAGGAAGGAGCCCCAGCCAGGTTTCTCCTGGTTCCTACTCTCTTGCCATGACCCGACTCATCCTTTCTTGGGTTGTGATGGTCCTGAGATCATGGGCTGAACCAGGAGGGCCCTTAGGGCTCCTCCCATTCACCTGGGAGCTCCCTGAGAGCACAGAGTCTCCTTGTTCTGGCTCTGTGTCCCCAGTACTCAGCACAGGATCTGGAACTTGATTGGCTCCTGATTAAATGCTGACTGACTCATCCCTTCCTTTTAATAGTTAATACTAGCTGGAATTTATATAGCCCTGGGAAGTTTGCAAAATATTTTACATTCACTATCTCTTTAGAGCCTTCTAAAAGCTGAAGTAGATGCTGAAAATAACTTGATCCCCACTTTATGGATGAAGAAACTGAGTCTGAGAGATCATATGTCTTTTCCATGATCACAGGATCTCATCAGAGATGGGATTTCAGCTCACCTCTTCCTGACCATCTGTGATGCCTCCAAAGCCATTTAAGTATTGTTCCAGAGATCTACAAACATGTGGTGGGGGAGGCATGTCTGAGATTCTGAGATTCCATTCTCCGTCCTTTCTAGACTGTCCTGGTCCTTTCCTTGCTGCATCCTCCTCTGAGCTGTGACACACCCAGGATTGGGAGCAGAGCACATACCCAGTGTATTATGCCTTTGTTTCTAACTGAACTGACTGGGTGTCACCCCAAAATGATAGATTTGGATGAGTAGAGGAGGAAAGGAAGGAACAGATCATTGCCAAGTCATTCAATAATGGGGGTCAAATATTGGAAAACACTGTCCCCACTTCTCCTCACCCCTATTGTTGATAATCATTGGCCAGATTTCTGAAGCAAAGTCTAATTTTGGGACTTTAAAGTAGCAAATTAAATTAATTGAGAAGCCAGACCACATTGGAGCATGTGGTCCAGTGCTTGCACAGATCTAGCCAAATAGATCTTAATTGCCAGCTGCAAACTGATGAACTCTTCATTGATGGGCACTGATTTTGTCCATTTAAATAAAGAAAAAAAAGAACTGGGCAACATCATTTTTTTCCTTAATTTCCCCAACCAATTTCATGTGGATTCAATTTAAAGGCTTTACTTCAACCAAAATACACTCTTTTCTTATCCACAAACTTATAATTTTGTCAGAAAGAGAAATCAGATTTTTCTGGCATGATCTGGGCTTGTTAACCTTCTCTGGATTGCCATCCAAGCTTTTGTAGTTCTTGTCCCTTAGTGTTTGTTCTATTCTTGGGTTAGTAGGGCTTTCAGCATCTCTGGCATGTCTTCCCAGGATAAGGAAGAGCTACAAGGTACCATTGAGTTATTCAGTGTGGAGGGGCTTCTTTGAACCTTTTAGTTTTGTTTTGTTTTTCTCTTGATCAAGAGAAACCCGGGCTTTGCTTTCATGGTTTTTATAAGTTGGTGAGACAAAGAAAGTCATAAGACCACGGAATCCTGAAGCAGGCATTCCACTTATTTAGGAAATGGCCATCAGATCAAGAGAAAACAGGAAACTAAGGTAGCCCACTCCCAAATGGCTTTTCTTCACTAGTCTCTCCTGATTTACCTCTCCATCATGTTCCATAGGTGGTCTCTGGCTAAAGTCCAGTTCATTACTGTATTGTCATGTGTAAATTGAAGATGCTGGACTAGTTGCCCTCTGAGCTACCTTCTTGTTTTAACTTGGCCCTCTGTGACCCTTTGAGGATCAGAGTGGCCGTGAGGCTAAAACAAGATCCTATTTATAAGTTGTTTTGCAAACCTTAAAGCTTCTGAAAATGCTAGTTGTTCTTATTTATCAACGTTGGTACCTTTCACAGTTATGGCTAGTGACGGAATAGAATTTCCTGGAGATTAGGCGCTATCTCATTTTTGTCTTTAGATTCATCCCCAGAGCCTAGCACAGGACCTGATCTCTCTAGTAGGTAATTCATAAATATATATTTTTTACTGACTGGTTTCCCAGAAATTTTAGGAACAGAAAAAATGATAAAATAGATCACTTTGATTACACAAAATTGCAAGGCTTTGGCACAAACAAAATGGATGCAGCTGACATTAAAAAGGGAAACTTTAAGTTGGGATGAAATGACATCAAATATCTCTCCTAAAGATCTAATGTCCCAGATTTAGGGTGCCCCAAATATCTTTTTTAAACATTTATTAATATTTATTTTTTAGAAAAGTTAACGTGGTTACATAATTCATGCTCTTACTTTCCCCTTCACTCCCCGAGCTCTCCCCCACCATGGCCGATGCACATTTCCACTGATCAAGACCTATTTCCAAATTGTTGATAGTTGCATTGGTGTGGTCCTTTCGAGTCTACATCCCCAATCATCTCCGCCTCAACCCATGTGTTCAAGCAGTTGTTTTTCTTCTGTTTCCACTCCTGCAGTTCTTCCTCTGAATGTGGGTAGTGTCTTTTCCATAAATCCCTCAGAATTGTCCTGGGTAATCATTGCATTGCTGCTAGTACAGAAGTCCATTACATTCGATTTTACCACAGTGTATCTGTCTCTGTGTACAATGTTCTTCTGGTTCTGCTCCTTCCACTCTGCATCAATTCCTGGAGGTCTTTCCAGTTCGCATGGGATTCCTCTAGTTTATTATTCCTTTGAGCACAATAGTATTCCATCATGCCCCAAATATCTTAAGGCAGCTTTCAACTTTATGAGATTAGTTAAGTCTAAGCTACTAAAGCTTAAAACCACATTAAAACTTTTGGGATGCCCTGTCTATAGTAACTAATGTGCACAAATAAGATCAATAGCCATTTCCCCAAAGATTAAGTGGTCAAAGGGCAGGAAGAAATTTTTCAAAAGAAGAAATACAAACTACTGACAAGATGAAAGATTGTTCCAAATCATTAATTATAAGAGAAATTATAGATCATTATATATTGTCTTTCTATCACATAGGTGGTAGCTGCCCTTCCTGTGTGTTGTCCGTCCAACGGTTCATCTTATTTTGGACAACAGCAAGCCTTACATGCTTAGCTCTCCATAATCCACTTTGGGGAATCCATACAGACACAGATCTAATTCTGCCCAGCCATCCTCAGCATCCATCTTCCATGGGCTCCAAAGGCTTAATAGGGGGTCAAGAATCCTGTCCACTTTCCACGTGCAGGTGGCACCCTCTGACTTCTGTCACTATACTTCACAGCTCCATCCCACTCACCTCCTTTCTTCCCTCATCACGGTTATAGAAGGCAGAAGAACGGGCCAAGAATTTGGCTCAAACTCAAAGGAAATGAAGGCTAAATTCATTTTTTCATCGAATTGAATTAAAAATTTTAAGATTAGTAAAATTTAAAAAATAATTATATTGTATCTCAGTTGACTCTCATAACAGCCCTGTGAGTAAAATGCTGATTTTATTGGAGGGTGAGTCTGAAGAACAGCACCTTTGATAGAGCTGTTGAATGGGGGAAACCTGAGTCATTGATTCCATCTACCTTAGTATCGAAAGCTGCCCATGAAGCGGTGGGTGCTTGATCAATACTCCTCCTGCAGCAGAAGAAAGATGCCTATTCCCATGTGATTTGGTGCCACCCATCATCATGAGTATTTGGGGCCAGTGTGAAATGAGCTTTCCAGGCCTTTGATAAGTTCTTGTCATTAAAACCATAACAAAGTAAGCTAATGCCTCTTCAGTGACATTCAACCACTTCCTTTAAGTTCTTGCAAAATCATTTGTTTTAAAAGTCTCCTTTGGGGATGACTCATTGCAGGGTATTAACGGAGGGAGTCTGAAAAGGACAAACACACGCATTCACACATGGGAACACACCCTAAGGTGGTGAGGCTAACCCAATAATGGATGGGCACATTTCATTTTATGAGCCATTTATTGAATATTAATAGGATCCAGAGGGGGAAAACTCAGCTCGATTAAGGCTCCTCCATTAGCCAATCTCCACCTCCAACATGACACTGGAACCTGGCAGCGATCCCTTGAGAAAGCCTCCAGGGTGTCCACGATGATGGACTTGGCTTGGGGGAACCAACACAGACTTTTCCTTCCCTAGTGAGATGGCCTGTGTTGAAAGAAACTTTTCTCTGGAATGATCCAGATATCACTTTCTGTCGAATGTCTGTTGGGGGAAGTGTTTGGGGAGTCTGGCCATGGAGAGTTTCCAGGAGCAGAAAAATATCAGAGACATACCAGTCGCCATTCCCATCCATCCTCAGGTAGGTTTGATGCAAATTACAGCTACCAAAACAGGGCCCAAACAGGTTTTCATTTTGCTCATCTACAGGAATAGCCAAAAGCTATATTTCACGATTTTGGAAGCTGACCAGCTCCCGGCTCCCCCACTATATTTCACCACTGGATAAATATAGCCCTGGCTGTGACCCACTGGAAGAGGCCTCCTATCATTCCTGCAGGCCCAGCAAGGGCTCAGAATTGATTTGGTCCTCCTTGGATTGTAGTAGGAAAATAAACTCATGCAATGACTTATGACTGTTTCTTCAGGTGACTTGCCCATTAGCTTCCATGATTTGTGCTGATGTGACTGCGGAGAAACTTTCATCTACTTCCTAACAAATACGGGTCAAGCTCTGTTCACGCGCCTTGGTCCTGCTTTCTGGCCTTCTGGGAAGAGTCTGGCCTGTCAGGCCCCTCTCTTCTTGTCACATCCATCCCTTGATTATTTCCCCCCTTTCCTTGCCTTATTGGTGCTTTATTTCATGCACCTGGCTAGCTCTTGCCCCAAAGGGACAGATTAACCAATAGCTCTTCAGTTCAAAGCTCTTTCTTCAAGCCTTGTTCAGAGCTGTGGAAAAGGGACCATTTTTCGGCCGTCACGTATGTCCCAGCCAGTTGGAAGCGTTTGGTGGAGAAATCAAAGTAACTCAAAGTCCACTGGCTGACTCCACACTGACCTCGTACATATCTGATGAACTTGACTCTTTCTCTCAAGCACAGGAAAAATTTGCTAAACACTCCAAACATAGTGTTTCATTTGTGAATGAAAAAATGGGTACTGTGGCTCCTCCTGGCTCCTTTCTACAGTTAGATGAGTTCCCCTCACTAGAGGTCTCAAGCAGAAGTTGGGCAACCTCTTACCAGGTATAGCGTAAGGGAGGATCTGGCTTAAGGGCAGAATGGGCTTCTTGCTCACTGAGGTCCCTTCTTATCTAAGATTCTATGGTTTGCCTTCAAAGTGACTTCAGTTATACAATTTCTGAGATCGTGTCTCCTCTTGGGGACGACCTTCCTGTCTTACCTATACAAGCCTCCGTCTCCATCTCCACTTCCCCTTCCTCCCTGTCAGAATCCTCACCATGGCTCTACTTTCTGGCCATATCAACTCCAAAAGAAACTTTGATTCCATCCCTGGAGACACCAAGTCTGTGAGATGAGCTGTGGGGCTCAGACCTTCATCATAGCTGTCTTATCACTCTACCCCTACAAGTACCTCTGCTTCCTCCTTTGCTTCTCAAATCCTTCCTTTCCACTACCAACTTTTTGTATTGTCTTCCCCCATTAGTATGATAAGTTCTTAAGGGTAGGGACTGAATGACTTCCTTGTGTCTGTATTTCCAGGATAAGCATGTAAGTACATAAGAAGTATTTTATCTATCTGTCTATTTTTCTTCTTCATTCCTTTTTCCATTTTCCTAATATGATGTGTTCATAGGCATAGTCGAAGGACTTGATGGTAGTGATAGAAAGATGTCCTCAAGAATGCTGGGAATAGGACAATGATATCTATCAGATATATGGAGAGGAGAGGAATCTATGAGCAAATAAGAAATGGAGACCTTCATGAGATATAAAGTGGATGATTGTGAATACATTAACTTGAAAAGAAATTTGTACAAATAAAACACGTTGCCTGAACTAGAAGAAAAACAGAAAATTGGGAAAACGTTTTCATAGTCTCTCACGTGGAGGTCTCAGAAAAAGAATAGAGTGAGAATGTTGTCAAATTTATGGGAATAAGACCCCATCCCCCAAAGGATATGAACAGATAGTTTTCAGATGAAGAAATTACATGAAAACATGCTCTAAATCATTACCAATTAGGGAAAGGCAAGGCAGAACAAATCTGAGGTATCATCTCATACCCATCACATTGTCTAAATGACAAAAGGGCAAAATGACAGATGTTGGAGGGGATGTGGAAAAATGGGAACACTAATACACTATTGGTGGAACTGTGAACTGATCTAATTATTTTAGAGAGCAATTTGGAATTATGCCCAAAGAGCTCTAAAATTAGACCCAGAAGTAAACCTATTTGCTCCAAAATGTTTATAGCAGCTCTCTTAGTGGTGGAAAACAACTAGAAATTGAGGGGATGTCCATCAATTGGGAAATGGCTAAACAAATCGTGGTATATGATTGTAAAAGAATATTGCTAAATCATAAGATGTGATGAGCAGATTAATTTTTAAAAATTGGAAATAATTACATGAGATAATGAAGAGTGAAACAAATAGCACCAAGAGACCATTATATACAGTTACAGATTTAATATTTGAAGAATAACCTGTGAATGTTCACCTCCAGAGGATGAATTGAAAAATAGAAAAATGAAAGATAACTTATATATACATATCCATCTTCTAGTTGTGCAGCGGGGATGGAAGGGCTGAGATAGCTAGAAATAAGTTCTACTACTAATAAAAAAGGAATGGTGGGGTATTCCTGGGGATCTTTCAGGTCTTTTTGTCTCTCAATTAAATTCAATAAACATTTATTAAGTGTCTGCTATGAACCAGGCACTATGCTAAGCTCTGGAGACACAAAAAGAATCTTTCATCCTCTTTTTTTCACACTCTAAAGAGCTTTATAATAGAAGAGTCTCCTATTACTTTTTGTCCTATGTTTGCATCCAACATTATAAAATCATAAAGACAAAGAGGGATCTTACAAGTGCCTCTTGTTTAAATAAATGAGAAAACTGAGGCCCAGGAAGTCCTAGGAACCTGTCTACCTTACACACAGCTAGCCAGCTGTAGAACTGTGGCATGACTACTCTCTTCACAGACGGCACTATGTAGTTTATTTCTGACCCTGAAACCTTAGCCATGCTACATTCTGGCTTGTGTCACTGGTTAGCCATGAGTGACTCATTCCATCCATGCATCTTAAGGATCCCGAATCTCCTGGATTTGTTTCAATAAACCAGACATCCATCCTTCTAGGGGTTTATTGTCTGTCTTTTGCCTAGAGCCCACACTTCATGTTCACCTCCATAAGCTTGATTTCCCCGCTTTAAGACTAGCAGGATCATATCTTTGTACACTCCTAAGTATACAGGATAGGAAAATTTCCATTTTATCCTTTCCTATATTGTCCTCCCCCTCTCACCCTCATTCTTCTCCCTCTTCTAGGGTGCAGTGAATTAGATCCAATGATAATGGAGGCAGTTGCTTTCTTCTCCAATGGGTTATTTTATTTCCTTGGAGATGCACACAGATGGAACTTTCATCCATAACAGCCAGCTTGGTAATTTACATAATTCTGAATGCCTGGAAAAATTGTGACTTTCTTGATTGAAAGAGGGAAATATAGAAATGATGTGGATTGGTAATGGGGTTGTATAAATAATGCATTGTGTTTGGGGTAATATTCCTATTGAGATGTCTTTAGGATATCTATTTTAGCTATACAAAAGGCAATTTGGTGATACAGGGCTGGAGCTCAGGAGAGACACTAGGTCTGGATATATAAAAATGGAAATCATATGCATAGAGATCACTCAGTCAATCGATAGCTATGAGTTCAACAGAGTGAATGTAAAGAAAAGAGACAAAGAGAGCCCTTGATAGAACTTTGGGGAACTCTGATAAAAAAATAGGTCAGAAAAGGAGACTGAGAATGAGTGGACAGATAAATTAAAAGGTGAGCCAGGGGAAAAAAAAACAAGAAATGGCAATGTTCAGATGGATAAGGCTGTCAATAGTTCCATATTCAGCTGCAAGTCTGATGAAGATAAAATTTAAAGAGAGCTATTACACTTAGTGATTAGTTCCTCTAAAATTAGAGTATGTTATTATTTTCAACCATACAATAAATGTAGAATTTTGATATTTAAATGATGGGTCTTCGTTTCATTGACAAATTTGTGATCATCAACAAAAGTTTCCATTTCTTGAAGGCATTTTAGTTCTTTCTCTTTCTATTCACTTCTGGGTCCCATATCCTATCTGTCCTTGGTATTTATACAGCAAATAAAGTAGAGTATATTGGTGCAAGTGAAAGAAAGACAAAATAATTTGCCTTCAAAGAGTTTAAAATCTACTGGGGTCAACAGATTATAAAAATTTAAGTAAATAAAACATAATATGTTGAGTAAGACAACATGTTACTAATTCTAGAAGGCTCCCTGGAGGAGGTGGCTCGCAATTTGGGTCATTTTCAGATGACATGTGCACATTGACCACACCTAATAGTTCCCTCAAGAAAAATATAATTTAACCCACCCTGGGCATTATTTTCTTTCCCAAAGCCCTTAATCCCTACCATTCTCCCTTGATAAAAGCCTCAGTGTGCCAACCTGTCATCCTTACATCAGCATTCACTACTGAAATTCAAAAGACAAGGTTTCCCTGAGGTGGCTTGGAAGGAAGCATGGAATGTAGAATGGCTTCTGTAAACAAGTCCCCAGACCAGCAAACTGGCAGCCTCCTTGCTTTTTGAAACGTAACATATCCCCTGCCTCATTGACATTTCTTCTGAAGTTGGCTGCCATGTTACTGTGGGGAAAATGCAAAATGTAAATACTGAGAAAGGGGCCAGGCAGCATGAGGTGTGTGAGGAGCCTGGAAGAAATAACCTTCCATTTCTGGAAGTCTCTGCTATAAAAAAAAGTTCTGATTCGAGTTCTGATGAGCTCAGTGGGATCTAGCCAGTCACTATGGATTCTTCCCTGCCCACTGGATGGCCCAACCTGAGTGGGATTAGCAGATCTGCTGGTGGAACCAAAATGGAAATCACAGGCTTGTGGATAGGGATGGGGAGAGGCAAGCTGATGAATTAGACAAAATCCCATGAATAGAGTGCATGTGTGCGGAGGAGAAGAAGTAAAGTGTTTGGTGTCTTGTAGAGTTTTGGGGTTCCATTTATTATGTTTGCCAAAGAATAATAAGCAGCTAGTCCTGCAAATGAAACTTAATGATTCATTAAGCGGACACAAACCAAGAGCATACAGGACCCCAGGCAGATTTGGTCCCACTCTGTAATGGAGAGGAGAGGTGTTTGAACAGCTCAGAAAAAAGGGGGTAGAGAAGTAAGGAGTGGGATAACTACGAGGTTGCAACAACATCTAGAAAGAGGTAACGACATTCTAGGCACTCATCAGTGTGCAAAGAAATAGCCCTGTTGCCCTGTCAGGTTGTTGTAAATACAAAAAAAAATCTTATCCACACATGTGGGTGATAAAATCATCCACCAACCAGCAAAACTTGAAAAGAAAAATACACACAAAATATAAAAATGTACTCTTTGACCCTAAGTCACCAAAGAATGCAAACACAGAAGAATCAAATAAGACCAGCAGTGTCTGATTGTCAACTGCTAGGCAAGTTTGTTTATCCTTCCCTGATTTCCAGAGTTTGGGAGTTTTCACATAGCTTGGAGAAATTCCTGAAAAAGGTGGCAAGGAAGGGACTTCATTCTCTACAAATTTGGATCCAGGAAGGCACCATAAGGTCAGAACCCACAGACTTATTCATACTACAGACATGCCATCTTGCCAAATGGATTTTGATGTTTTGGAGAAATGTAGATTGGCCTTTTGTTTATACCCTCTTAGATCCTGACTCTTGTTCTGCCTCTCTTTACCTAGGAAGAGTTCTCCCAACCCACTCCAGTCTCAATGATTTCTTCAGTCTTTGGTGCATAATGGCTCCGCTTGAGGGAAGTGACCAACTTTTCTTATACTAATGAATGCTTCAAACCCTCAAACTAATGCTGCAAACTCTCTAACAGGAGCCATTGGAGTCATTTGTAGCTCACTCACTCATGGGGCCATTTATAGCTAAGGTCTAAAGAACAGCCTATCCCATTAGACAAATTGACTACTGTTTAAGAAATAAACTCTTGGCTCAAGTAGTAGGGAGTAAGATGACTGCATGGCTGGCAGCACATGGAGTCCCTTAGTTCCTTTCCCCAAGCAGACAGTGAACTCCTTCCAATTTCTGGCTTAGTTTATGGTACTCAGGGATTCTCAAGACCAGGAATTTTCTATGGTCCTGTCTATGGGAGTTATAAAATTACTTAGGAATATTTGGGCTTGTAATAGCCACTTCAGAGAGAAAGTAGGTGAAGTGAATAGGAGAGGAGATGGTGGTTAAATTAATCAATTAGTATTGATTAAGCACCTACTATGTGCCAGGTACTGTTCTGAGCATTAGGGTTACAAAGAAAAATGAAAGATGATTCTTAATAAGGAAAAGCTCTTTGTCTTTTGGGAAGAAAACGTGCAGACAACTATGTACAAACAGGAGAGAGAAAGAGACAAAGACAGAGACAGACAGTCAGACATTCAGACAGAAATAGAGAAGGAGAGAGAGGGAGGGAGGGAAAGAGAGAAAAGGAAGGAGGAGAGAGAAAGAGGGAGTGAGAAAAGGAGGATCAATTGGAGAAAGTTTTAGAAGGAAGGCTCTATCTCTTCTAATTCTCTATTATCTATCGTTGCTGTTATTTGTCCTTTGTTTTCAAAGAAAACCAATGGCATCAACAGGGTAATGTTTTAACTTGTTTGTGAATTGGATTTAAGCAAAGAAGAGTTGTACAAAGTCAAGCTCTCTCTTATCAAAGTCCAGTGGCAGGACAAAAGTCAAGACACCTGGAAATATCCTGGAACACAGTGAATGGCCTGGGTGTTCCACATCTGATCAAAGTCTAAGGATTTCGGATTACCCATTTTAGCCTCCTTCTTGACTGAACATAGTTCTTGTCTGCTCCATCTACCATGGGAAGACTTCATGTGCTTGGGGTAAACATTTTCCTAACTCAGTGATGGTTTTGAAGCCTTTCTGTTACCCTCCCTCTGGGTTAGCCCATCTGCAGAACTGTTGTGGGTGCTGCACCTGCTACATCTTCTTGGAGACACAGATGAGAGCTGGGTAACAGGTCAACATCAAAGGTGGTATCAGGCAGCCCTGAAAAGGGCTCAGAAAGCCCTTTCCCCAGAGGTTCTAAACCTCCCTGAACACCTAAACAACATACTCTCATTTGAATTGCAGTCAGACACCAAAGTTGGTTCCCAGTCCTCACATGTCCTCTGAAGACAGCAGTTACTCCCAGAACTCTCCTTATTCAACAGAAATGAACTTGAATAAAAATGTATTGAGGGAATCACTTTTAACTTCCACTGTGTTAAGCTCTCTTCTATTCTGTGAAAATGGCAAGGACTGGGCTGGTTAGAGAAAATATAAAAGAAACCTTTGTTTTATTCCCTTCTCCAGGCAACAAATCACTGACCCATCTCTTTGGTCTCTCCATACCAGTCATGGCATATTGGGGTGAAATCATTAACAGGAAAGGTATCTTTGGCAGAGGCTTTCCTCGTCAGAGATTAATAAAAACAAGAGAGAAATTTGCTTTAGATCTAGCACCATCTCCCTAGAACAGTGCTGGTGAAGGTTCTTAAGTTCTCATGCCCAAACTTCAACTTCAAACTGCCTGGAGAAGGGGATAAAACAAAGGTTTCTCTTCTATTTTCTCTAAGCAGCCCCCCACATTACCCCCAAAGAGAGGAGGGAGGAAGTGCTTGCCTTTGAAAGTCCTGTCTCTATATAAACCTGAAGAATACAAACTAATAACTCCATATTTAAGAGGCTTTATAGTAACTTATTTCTATTCTATGACTTCAGAATTGATTTCTGGCATTGAAGTCTGTACTAACAGGCTTCCCACCAAATAACTAAGTATTTCAAGGATTTTTGATTTTGTTGATATGAGTTCTTTCTTCCCTGAACAATGGGAAATATTATTCACCTTATAAGATGACCTTTTGGGGTTGTTTTTGACAAAAAAAAAAAACTGACCCCTGACTGGTCAGCTTTCTAGTGATGAAGAGTTCCAAACTTGCCAGTCTGGTCCTTGGATGACAGATAAATGGTTCATTCCAAGGGACAAACTCAAAGTGCTCTCAGTTTAATCAGAGTTGCATGAGCTCACCTTCTCCCTTTCAGTACCTTATCAAATGCAGGGTGACCTTTATGGTGAAATGAAGAGGGCTCAAGTCCTGGAACATTTAGAGGGTCCAGCTATGACTTTTCTACTTCTGTGGGCTTTGAAGCTCTTGACAATTATTTCTGCTTCCAGTTGGACATTTTCCCCCAGAAATGTTTGCATCACTTGACTTCAGCATTTCCATTTACTGCTCTAGCATGCATTCTTTCCCATTACTTTCATCTTTTACTCACCTAATCTTTGAATTCGGATGGCTACCATTTACCAGGTGCTCACTCTGCCCATTTGGGCTCTGTGGAGTTCATTTGATCCCTAAATTCTTCAAAGCATCCCAGATTCCCTTTAAGTTTCTAATCATGAATTCCTGGTTTCTGAAGTTTCTGAAGTTACAGCACAAATTAAATGGGAATTCCCATCTGTATTCAATGTGCTCTTGGCATGGAGCCTCCGTTATTTCCTTGAGTTCCTTTCTTTAAAAAAAAACAGTAGGAGAGGATAAATCCTGAAAGATAGTAATCTCATTTCCCTGACTTCAAGGTGAGTATTCTTTCTTGGTTTCTTCTCTTTTTTCTTTCTTCATATTTATTTATTTAAAGCCCAGCTCCCCAGGACAGCCTCCTAGAAACACATCTGATTATGGTGCAGTGGCTGCCGGATGGGCCCCAGTGTTATTTGAGCATATAGGTTTCAGTACTCTACAGCCTGAAATGTATAACAGTCAGTCGGAAACAATAGAGGACTGTGAGCCATATCCTCTTTAGATTCACTTAGAGAGCCAATATTGTGCACGGTCACACTCAGTCATCACCATATAATGCTAATGATTGTTTTAATGGATCTTGCAAGGAGCTTATTCCTCTAGGTGGAGGAACCCTAGAATTGTCTTAAACACTTAAACATCTCCCACCCCGTGATATCGGGAGCTCACGTGAATTTATATTTATTTGATGGTCTATTTTCTGAATTTACAGTATTTTCTTTTCCACCCAAACATCAGTAGTGGCCTTTCTCTCAGCTATTTTAAAGCCAACAAAGAAATGAAACTAAAATACAAACCCAATAACTATTTAAACTTTCTCAGAAGAGCAATTAGTTGTCCACAGGATAAAACCTTAAACCTAAACTCATTTTCTTCTCCTTGTCCTCTCATTGGCCAGATGTGCAGTTAAGAAAAAGTCTTTTCTTTGTAATCATTGGTCACTTTAAATGCGCTGGAGAATAAAATTGATCCAAAATGGCTGATTCTCATTTCCCAATGGCATTTTGTAGATGGAATAATAATAGGATAGATGGAAATAGAAAAGCTGGCCGTGCTTGTTATACATGTATAAAATGAACAGATCATAGAATTAGAGCTTGAACCTTAGAGACCATCTAAGGTCATTTTTGGAGGCAGCTAGGTGCCTCAGTGGATAGCAAACTGAGCCTGAAGTCAAGAAAACCTGAATTCAAATTCAGTCTCAGAAACTTACTAGTTAGGACTTTGGGCAAGTCATTTCACTTTTGTTTTCCTTATTGCCCTGGAGAAGGAAAAGGCAAACCGCTCCAGAATCTTTGCCTAGAAAACACAGTGAACCATGGAGTCATGAAGAATCATTTGTGACTGAAGAACAACAGTTATGATATATTGATAGATGATAGAAATAAATATATACACATATGTACGTGTGGATAGATAGATAGATAGATAGATAGATAGATAGATAGATAAAACTTGTTTTTGTATCATCTTCATTTTCAAATACACTGTTCCCTCCATCCCCCAGAGAGCTATCCCTTGTAACAAAGACAACAAAGACCAACCAAACAAGAGCAACAAAGCCTATCAGTAAAATTAACCAAGACATCAACTGGCCCTGAAACTATCTTCAGTTTTCCATATCCATCATCACCAGCTTCTGCCAAGATGGAAGGGAAGGGCCCCCATCTCTTCTGGAGGGGGGGCCCAAGCTTGGTCATTATAATGATCCATCCTTCAATTTCAGGAATTGTGTTTTGTTTTTATTTGGCTATTTTGTTCTCTTATAGAATTGTCATTGTATACATTATTTTCCTGATTCTCCTAACCCCCTTTGCATCAGTTCATGTGATTCTTCCCCTGCTTCTCTCTGTCCTTCTGAGGCATTGTTTCTCTGGATTTGGTAAAACTGCATCATATTGAAATATCTGTTTGTTTAGTCATAATCTGAACAATGGTTATCTAATTTATTTGAAATTCTTTGCTACTACATACACCATTGTTAAATCTTTTGGAGTATATGGGACCTTTCCTTCTGACTTTGTACTCTTTGGGGTCACATGGACCTCATATTTAGATGTGTATGAATTAAGGGGTTCTGGGTACTAAGAATTCCTGAAGGAGACTCGTGTCATCAACATCAGTAAATATTTATTGAGGACCTGCTATGGGTCATGCACAATGCTAAGTACTTTGGATACAGAGAGACAAAAAAGTCATAGAACAAATGCATCAAAATACCCGTTTATTTTTTAAGAGGTTATTTCCATTCAAATTCAAGATGCCACCTGTACCACATCAAACTACATCAAAGCCTATTTTAATCTCCTTCCTTTGTTTTTGTTCTGGACTTCCTTCCCTGTGATTTTGCTTGTGTAGGGAACTTGCATAAGGGCACAAAGACATGTTCTATAATTTATATTCATAGAGAGCTTGCCAATGTTAAATGACCAAGCTTAGGTATAAGAGAGATGAGATTTGAACCCGTGTCTCCTGACTTCAATCAAGATAAATGCCATACTTCCTTACAGCTAGCATTTATGTAACACTTTAAGATTTGTACATAAATTGTTTCACTTTATCCTCACCACAACCTTGGGAGGGGAATGTGTAATTAGGAAATCTTGAACCCTTGGACTTCATCTCCCAGAATCCTTTCTCTTTCATTCATGTAGCATCCTTGTGTACTGTTTATAAGTTGTGTGTAACCCTGCCCTCGCACTCTTCTCTCAAGACCATGGCTGGGTTAGCTCCTTATTTACTCTAGCTTTTTATTTTCTTTTACTTCAAGTTATTATTAATAAATTGTATTAAATATAATACTTGGAAATATTGTATATTAATTTTTAAGCTTACAGGTAGGTGTGTGTGTATTACTCTCATCCCATTTAATAGATGAATGAGGCTACTAAGGCTGGATGGAGTTAAGTGATTTCTCTTCATTAGCATGGTTAGTAGGTGACCTTGGCAAGATCTAAACTCCCATCTTCTTGATTTCAAGCCCATTATACCACTGAGCAACCCCAAAAGCTGATAGCCAGATACCAAAGGTTTTCATAATCAGTCATTCTCTGTGAAAGGTTCATGGAGGGACAAAGACACATCTGAGGATTTGAGAAGACTACCCAGAATGGAGCCCATCCTTCTTTTCTGTTATTTGTGGAAAGACATGCCAAGTGAAGGAATGTGCAAATGACTTTTACAACAGTCATATGAATAACAGATCTGGAAACAAAAATAACTCACTTCCCATGATTTCCAAAGAATTTCCTTCAGAATATCCCTGTGGCATAGATAAAACAAGGCAGGACAGAGTGAATGGAGGTGGAATGGGAATATGCTGCCATCTGCACAGGTAGGATAGCAAAAGTTAGGAAGACAGCCACCTCCCACTGTACAACCCAGGATGAGCTTTCAGTGTCCTCCCTACCTCCATTAGCCCTCTAGCTTTTCCCCAAAGTCAGCCTTCAAGGGACTGTTTCCTCATCTAAAATCAGAAGGCAGGGGAGTCTTTCTGGACCTGACTCATTTCTTCAATGCTTACAGCAGCACCTCTTGCCCTATGGTCAAAAGTTGAGGCAAAACCCTTCTCCCTCTTTGCAGTCCTTCAATGTTGTGCTCCATCTGGCAGCTGCACCCTCACCCCAAGAAATCACTTTTGAATTCTGAACTAGTCCTTCAGTCTAACTAGGAGAGACTTATGTTGAGAGGAAACAACATCTAAGTGAAAATAAGTCAATACAGTATATTAACAAAGCAAAATTTGTGTTGGGAGGGGGGCACTAGAAATGAGAAAAAATGGTGAGACTTCAGAGGAGGTGGCACTTCAGTGGAGCTATGAATTCCAAAAGAAACCAAAAGGAAAAGGGAGCAAGTTACATACATGAGGACCTCTCCATTCCAAGGCATGTAAGCACTCCATGAGTCCCTCCTACTTACTACTCATCATACTACTGGCTTCAGAAACCAAGCTCAAGAAGACAGAAATCATTTTTGATTAGAATTCTCAATGTAGCCCCTGCTGTCCTAATGAATGTCCTAATGGCCCTCTTCCAATCCCCTCTTCCCCTTAACCACATCTTGAACCAGGCTCTTACTTCATTTTATTCCCCAGGTTTCTCATAGGTCAGGGTGCCATTGCTATGGGAAACCTTTATGTGGAGGTATGTTTGTGCATGTATATGTACATATATGCATGTGTGTATATATGTGTATACATGTGCATATATGCAGACACTAGTATATTAATTGTCATCATGCAGCTCTTTTTCAGTGGGATCCAATTTGGAGTTTTCTTGGCAAAGATACTAGGATGGTTTGCTATTTCCTTTTCAACATCTAGAACAATTTTCTACATCTACAACATCTACTACATCTACATCTAGAACATTCTACATCTAGAACATCTACTACATCTTTTCCACATCTAGAATAATTTTCTCAATCATATCTTCTGACCTTCAGTCATTCTTCTGTCATTCTGGAATTCAGTCAAGGATCCTTCTCCTAAAGAGTGTGCCACAGCCAGTCCACTTGTCAGAGGGCAAAAATTGAAGAGTAGAAAGTAGGGTTAAGAAGGGGGATTGGAAAACAGAGAATAATATTTTTCTCAAATTATTTGGCTATCTCATGTAACTATTTTTATTTACAACAAACCAACTTCCAGTCTCCACGTTTTTCCACATAGGAGATGATGGTGAATCCCAATATTTGAGGGTTTCTGAGGATGTGAGACTTAGTATTGTCATGAGAGGTAGTGCCTAGCAGATTTTAATTTATTTCTATGTTCTTTTCTGGAGAGGGGGGGTTGAATTCACTTTTAAAAGAGTTCACTGCTAGATGTACATGGCAATAGCTCGCCAATATAAATGACATTAAACTTCTTGAAGGCAGTACACTTGAACAATGGTGGCACCTGAGTTTTAAATGATCAACTCTATTTAGAAAATATGTGTAATAATGTAGGATAGAGCCCTGGCAGTCCAGAAAGAAGTGTACTGGAGTGAGTACCAAGTCTCAGCACTCTAAAAGGACTGCTGGGTTATCTCCAAAGAGGTTAGAGCTATAAAGTATCATAATGAAGGTTCCTAATGAATTAGTCTATCCAAGTTGAACACTTCTCCATTTCCTCACTATCTTTCCATTTTCTTAAACCCGACTCTAGATAAGGTGCAGCATACACGTAGCTTATGGAGTGCCAATTAGAGAGGCTGGAACCCATCCAAAAATAACTTATTAGCCACATAAAATGGATTAACAACAACCACAACAATAACAATGGTCTTTAAGATTTGAAAAATGTTTTACAAATGTTAGCTCATTTGATCCTCGAAACAATCCTACGAAGTGGGTGATGTCATTATCCATATTTTACAGATGAAGCAACTGAGGCTTAAATGTCTTATAATTAAGAAGTATTTGAAGCTGGTTATCAACTTGGGTCTCCCTGATTTAAACTCCAATTCTCTATCTACTTTACCACTTAGAAGAGGCCTCAGAGGTCATCTACTCAAACATCCTTGTTTTACATATGAGAAAACAGAGGCTTTAGAGAGGCTGAGCAACTTGTCCAGGGTCACACAGGTGATGAATGGCAAAACCAGGGGCTAAACTCAGGTTGTCTGAATTAAAATTCAACATTCCACCATAACAAACTACCCTATTAAGAGATTTTGGTTTGGCAAACACATATTTGGACCTAAAAATGAAATAAAGGATGTCTAGACTTGGAGCTTTTTCCAGAATTGCAGAATACTATAGCTGGAAGGCATATTATATACAGTTCATCTCAGCTAATTCTCTCATTTTACAAATGAGGAACCTCAGGCCCAAATGTCTTCTACTTCTCACCTAGTGGATTTATTCTTATTCTAAAACATGTATTTGTTTTTATGATTAAAATGATGATTTCCATCTGCATGATACTTTCTAATTTACCAAAATACCTTCACATAAAGTTATGAGATGGCAAGACAGGTATTATTGTTTTCATTTTAGCTATTAAAGAATAGTCGCACTTCCTAGCTATGTGATCCTGGGCAAATCACGTAACCCCAACTTCCTAGCTTTTACCACTCTTCTACCTTGGACTTTACAAGATTATAGCCTCCGGCTTTCAATCCATGGCTCTAGACACTGTCTATATAAATACGAGAAGAATTCAGTTACATTGTCCTAGGCTACACAGACCTCTCCTAGAAATGGGGCTTTGGGGATAATAGTCTGTACATGACTCCTGACCTCCACACGTAGGAATATTTAGACAGATAATACCTTTCTTTTGGCAATTAGATACATCAAGGGTCTTTTCGTACCTGCATGATTGTTAAAACTTAGCCTTGTATTTTATATAGTCCATAATACTGTGCCAAATGATGTTGGGGATAACATTTGAATAGTTTTGTACTTCCACAAGTTCCCTTTGACTTGCCTTTGGATTTCTTGACTTGAGGTCGAGACACTATATGGAAATAACCCCAAATAAGCTTTTAGAAGCTGCCAAAAAAAAAAGCTAGAAAGCTTGTCTCAAATCTGAAAGGTCCATTATGAAAGTGAGTTGATTCTCTCATTCATAAGAGAGAAAGAAACACTGGCATTCACACCTGAAGCAAAGTGATTTAATGTTAATGCAGAATGATAAAGATTTATATTCTCCCATGGAACCAGATGGTAAAGATTACCCATTTTGATAAAAAAAATGGGTAAATATGCCATGATTGAAAAATGGACAGGGAAGGATTCAAGTGAGATCTTTGATCTGGAGAGGCGTTAGAAGCAATTAAAGATATGAAAGAGGTAAATATCCCCAGCCCCAGATGGACGTGTTCCAAGAAAGTCTGATAATTCCCATTGCACATGGTTTTAATCTTGGATTGAGGGGCTCCGTTTTACCTGTATATATAAGAAGTTGACTTTAGCAGGGATTACAGAAACTGAGTCAGAACTTTGGCTCTGCTCCATCATTTGGACGCATCTCACTGTGTCATCAGTATGCAGCATGGTATCAAGATTTCAGCAAAATTCTTCTCTAGAAAGAGGAGGCCAACTTCCATCTCTTTGGTTAATGGGAATGATTGTGAATGCAACACGATGAATACGGAAAAATGTTGGACCTGATTTCATATGTAAAATCTATATCAGAATGCTTACCATCTCAGGAAGAAAGGAGAGCAGGGAGGAAGGGAGAGGGTCAGAAAAAGGGAGAGAATTTGGAACTCAAACTTTCAAAAAATGTTAAAAATGTTTTTTATATATAATAGGGGAAGAATAAAATCTTATTAAGAAAAAAATTACTGTGAATGATACAGAGGGAAGAAACAAGTATGAAGTAAAATAAGAAATATCTCCCTTGTGAATCTTTGTTTGGCAGGTCTGTGGGCCCTCATTATTAGTTCTGCTGAACTGACAAAAGGAGCTGGGGTAGCAGGGACCATTTGAAGGGTTTAGTGGGAAACAGTCCATGAGGAAAAATATTTCCCTTAACTCTGCTTCAGTGAAACATTGGGCTGTGACAAGAAATAACAATTAAGTCATGAAAGGCATTAAATGAGTTGCTCTTTGGATTAAACAAAATGGACAAACTGTCAAAAATGAGTTTAAAAAGTATGCTAATTTGTATTTTATGTTTATTAATCTGAGTGTCCTTGAAGAATAAGAATAGCATAGTGAAAAGAACAGAGTAGTAGTAGTGCTGAGACCTGGCTTTAAGTCTCTTGTTCCTGTGGTGCTGGGCAAGACACTTAAAACTTTCAGAGCCTCAGTTTCTTCATTTGCAAAACGAGGTTAGTTGAGAACCACTAAGAGTTATTCCAGTTATAACATGCCAAGATTTTAAGAGAATAAAAGATAAAGAAGGGCTAGTAAAAAAAAAAACTTTTCACTGTAGAGATGCTAAAAGATTAAATGAAAGGAAAGAAGAGTATCGGCCCCCTCAGATGAGCATTGTTTTGCCTAATTTATGAAATGGAATGAATCTGAGTGATAAATTCCAGGCATTTTTAGAAGTCAATGTAGATCACAACTGAATCATCACAATCAATGCAGAATCCCAAAAAATATCTGCTTTAACAGAAAGACTTTTAGTTGTGACCAAATAGCCCTAGAAAATACTGTCTCCAAATTCAAAGAATTTAGCAATGTAGCACCTTTCTCGGTGTTTGGCACTTCTGAATAACACCAATAACCTCAAAGTTCTGAAAGGGTGACAGTCTGGCACAATCATTATGCAGATCTTACACCTGACTGAAAACCTAAATTATCCATCTTTTGTGCCTAAAATAACCTCCCTCCCACCCAAATTCTCTATGGTCTACTAAGGGGAAAAAAAGTTTTTGGCCAAATGGATGGTAAAATCTATTTTTAAGCAGTAAATAAAGTAAAATAAACAAAGGGAAATTTAAATGATAAAATGAATATTACCCTCATTTCCCTAGTGTTTGGTGTTATCTCTCAACTCACATTATTTTGTATGTGCTTTTCTGCTGAAATATTGTATCCTTTCTGACAGAATTTAAGTCCATCAAGGGACATTTTAAAGATTGTGTCTTTGCCCCTCTGGCTGCTTCATGTATTTCTGTGCATATTATAGGTGCTAAATAATGCTGGTTAAATGGAAATAGATAGAATATGTGGCCTGAAAAAGAAAAAAAAAAGAGATGTTCTATCTGATCCTGAGAGGCAATAGAAGATCCACTGGGAGAATTACAGATACAAAAATGAATTGCTTGCCAAGAATTTCTTTGTTTTCTTCCAGAAACTTCCATTTTCAGTCCTGGAGAAATAAATAATTCAGAATGGAATTCCATGCTTTCTTTGGAGGCAAAATTCCCCAAGGGTTAAATAACACTCTGTATACACAATTAGTGGCAGGAGGCCTGTCCTTACTTAATTTAAGACAATATTATCAGGCATGTCAATTAAGGTCCTTGTGGGATTGGGTGTGGCTGCAGAAGCAGCTTAGGTCACCACAGAACATAGGAAACATTTTCAAAGCAAACCTTTAAACTTCCTTCTTGATGTCCTCCCCTCTTTTTGTGAAAGTGAGGAGGCTCCTTCTTATGCTCTCATGATCATCCAGCTGTTGATTTAACCTTAACAACTTGAGACCAAGTTTCAGGGAACTTGAGATCCATCCCTGCTCCTTCCAGAAGAGATGGGGAGATGCTGATCTGGAGAAGCTGATACTTTTAAGAGAAGAGAAAGAAAAGGTTAGTGAACTTTGGAGTTAGGCAAACAGCTCTCCTCCCCAGCCCCTTTATTCTCCACACTCCCTTCCCCCTAAGAACATCCAAACAGCATTTTTGGTCAGTGAGCCCTTCTACTGCCACTGAAGAAGTTAATATTCATTAAGTGCCTACTATGGGGCCAGGATCTGTGCCAAGGAAAGAAAGAAAGAAAGAAAGAAAGAAAGAAAGAAAGAAAGAAAGAAAGGAAGGAAGGAAGGAAGGAAGGAAGGAAGGAAGGAAGGAAGGAAGGAAGGAAGGAAGGAAAGAAAGAAACTGCTGCCCTTAAGGTGCTTATAATCTAATGGAGAAAAGGAAGAAAACATGTAAAAAGCTGAAAAAAGTGCAGGAGAGATAGCAGGGAGTACAGACAAAAAGACATGATATCTAAATTAAGCAGAGTAGCTGATGGGAAATGAAAAGGTGGCTGGAAACTCTGGGCACTCTCTAAAGGGAGGCTGGGTGAGGAGACTTTTGCCTGGCCCTCTAAGGTCATACACATAGAGGAGAAAGGTTGGAACAGGGGGAATATGATTAATAAAATATTCATTTGCAAGGATGGAATAGGTGGGTGCATTGAGCTAGTCATATAGCTCACACAAGGGGAATTCTTGGAGTCCTCCAGGAGGCAGTTAGACATGAGTGGCATATTGAGTGGCTAATTTCACCTTCCAAAGTGTGTTCTCTCTATATATATATATTTCTCTTCAAAGGGAATGGAACCATGTGTATTCTCTTTCAAAACAGGAATCTAGAGGATGTTCTCTCTTCTCCCAAGCTCTGCCATCTCTGATCCTCCAGGAGGCATAATCAAAGTCTTCACCAAGGAGAGTCTTATACAAATTATCTGTGTATATTTCCTACTTTCTTAATTAAATAGTGATAATAATGGATAGCATATGAGCTTCAGTAGGAAGACCTGAGGAGGTTAGTTTTTCTAGAAAAGTCACAGAAAAGGGAGTTTGAGAATATCTGAAGGACCATCATGTGGAAAAGGGGATAAACTTGTTTGTCCTCAGAAAGTAAGACTAAGACCAAAGAGTGGTGTTTAGCAAGGAGAACTTCCTCAGGAGGAGATGTGCCTCTCAGTGTGGTGGGCTATCTTGAGAAGTGATGGCTCCCCCTCATTGGAGAAACCAAGAGTGGCTTGTTTACTGGTTGGGGGTGCTATAAAGGAAATACTTGTACAAGTCTGGGTTGGACTATATGGTATCTAAGGTCCTTCCTTCTCTGAGATGTTGTGATTCTGTCAGTCAATCAGTCAACTGGCATTTATTAAGTATCACCTATGGGCCCGGCACTATGCAAAATGCTCGGGGTGCAAAGAAAGACAAAAGACAGAGACCTTGCAGTCTTGGGGAGACATCAGGCACACAACTATTTCCAAACAAACTATTGACAGGATAAATAAGGGACAATTTCAGAAAGAAAACACTGAGATTAAGGAGGCCTGGGAAACTTTTCTTCAGAAGGTGATACCTTAGCTGGGGCTTGAAGGAAACTTTAGGTGCTATAGAAATCTAAGCTATAATTTCTTTCTGCTCTTCTGCTTATGTCAGTGATTCAATAAGCCTTTAAGACATGTGTCTCAATATATGAAAAGAAATTCTGATGGATTGCATAGATAGATGTGATCTGACATCTGGGAGACTTTGCCAGCACCATCAACAGCCCAGTTGGGGAAGAGAAAGGCAGAGTCCAAGTCCAATGCAGTCTTCAGATGGAATGTCAGACAAGAATTATGCCTGGTGCTCCTCCAGGGTCTCTAATGCATTGTGGGGTCCAAGCACAGATCATTTGAATAAGACTCTCCTAGGTAAAGAGTTTGATTATGCCTCCTGGAGGATCAGAGATGGCAGAACTTGGGAGAAGAGAGAACATCCTCTAGATTCCTGCTTTGAGAAGATGCACATGATCCACTTCTCTTGGAGAGAAATCTGGAGAGAGAGAATACACTTTGGAAGGTAGACGCATAGGGGGAAATTTAGCCTCTCGACATGCCACTGATGTCTAACTTGTCTCCTGGAAGACTTCCAAGAATTCCCCTTGTGTGAGTTCAGAGTATCTCTGCTGAGCTAAGATAGCTCTCTCTCCCTATGGAAGAGCTCTTTCACCCTGTACATTATCTGGTGGTCTTTTATCTGCGTAATTTCTTTCATTTCTGTTTATCAGCTTGGATAAATGGTTTTCTTTGCTAGTCACCATTTGTGATACTCTTTTGTGTAATTAGCAAGGAAGGAAATAAGCTTTGATTAAGTGCCTACTATGTGCCAGGACTATGCTAAGTGCTTTATAAATATTGTTTCATTTGACCTTCACAACAATCCTGAGAGGTAACCGTTATTGCTATCATCCTTATTTTATAGTTGAGAAAATTGGAACAAACAGGATATGTGACTTGTCCAGGGTCATATAGCTAATAAGTGTCTGAGGCCAGATTTTAACTTAGGTCTTCCTTGACTCCAGTCCCAGAACTCTGTCCACTGTTCCTCATAGCTGCCTCCAAGGAAGAGGGTCAAGCCTTCATATACCTACTTGGGATACCACCTCATCTCTTTTTTTCTTTTTCCAAACCTTTGACTTCTGTGTATTGGCTCCTAGGTGGAAGAGTGGTAAGAGTGGGCAATGGGGGTCAAGTGACTTGTCCAGGGTCACACAGCTGGGAAGTGTCTGAGGCCAGATTTGAACCCAGGACCTCCCATCTCTAGGCCTGGCTCTCCATCCACTGAGCTACCCAGCTGCCCCCTCCACCTCATCTTTAAGAGACAGCAACAAAGAAAATGGCTTGGACTTGAGCATGATTTTCTGATATATCTACAATATTTAGGGGTTCGAATAAATATAATTTTAGCTCTAGGACTCCTCTCTGAGGAGAGCAGAGAAACTAACCTAGAAGTCACAATCTCCTACTCCCCTGTAGACATGAATAAGTATCTCTCCTAGAGATGGATGGATGAAATTCCAGAGATTTCTGCTCTTATCTCTTTATATGATGAATTTAAGTGACTCATGCAGATATACATACCCAATAATCACACACACACATACACACACACACACACACACACACACACACACACACAGCTATACTAGTCTAAAGGTATAGTTAGGCTTAGAATGAAAGCCTTTTTCTTTATCCCTTTCACTAGGTTGGGTAGTCTTTGCCTATCAACTATGAGTTAACAAATAATAATAACAAATAATATGAATAGCTGCTAATTTTATCAAAGAATACAAGAAAGAGAAAAACAAACCATCAAAATTATACATATTAGGATACATCAAAGATTTCACAGGAGTAAAAGAACCTTTCACATGGGAAGGAGATAACATTTTCTCTCAAAAAGATAATGATCTCATTGAGGGAGAATCTGCTCCCAGCATTCCCTCAGACTATAGATGCTGAAAATTAAGGGAAATGGTGTAAGCTTGAGTTTCTGTGTTTCCCAGAGGCTCTAGTTTACCATTTAAAAGTTTGTCCTTTGCTTCTTTCTCAATTTGCCCCTCCCTGGGTTATCCTTCAAAGTATGTGTCCAACAAATTGAAGGAAGACCATTTTCTCCTCTGACGGTTACAGAAGCACAATGGTCTCTTCTGATCACGTCTTGCCTCTTTACATTGAGTGAGAAAGCATATTAAGGAAAGCAGAAAACTCACTGCATGCTTGAATGACAGAGGGGTAACAGATATATCTTATTTTTAAAATGTTGTCACTGTGGTTCAGTCATTTCAGTCATGTCCATCTTTTCATGACCCCATTTGGGGTTTTGTTGGCAAAGATACTGGATTGGGTGGTTTGCCATTTACTTTTCCAGCTCATTGGACAGATGAAGAAACTGAGGATAACAGATTAAATGACTTGCCAGGGGTTGGTCATAGAGCTGGGAAATGTCTGAAGCCCAATTTGAACTCAGGATCATGAGTTTTCCTGACTCAAGGATCAGTGGTCTATCTCCTGGGCCATCTAGCAGCCCTTAGTTTTAAAAGTATTTTCCCTTTACTAATGGCAGAACACACCATGGAGAACTTTACATCTATTCATATCATATTCAGACATCACAACAGCCCTACGAACGAGTTGTTGCATTATTATTGCTATTTTACAGAGGAAGAAACTGAGGCAAGGAAATAAAGAAGTTTACCTCTGGTCATACAGCTGGAAAACTGGGCTTCCAACATAGATTATCTCCTGCCTCCAGGCCCATTGCTCTCTCCTCTAGTCTGCCTCTGAGAGAGACTTTTCTTCTCTACATTAAGGAGGTGGGCTTCGGTGGCTTCTTTGACAGCCCTCCTAGCATGGAGCCTTGATCCTAAGACTCATTTTTTGGAAACGATTGTAGATAAATGCAGTGCTGTTTGCAGTAGAATCATCCTTCAGTTGCTCTCATTGGCTTTGTCTCCAAAGCTTCTTTCCCCAAATAATTCCAACAGTGGCGAATTACTTCACAACAAAAGCCATCCACCATGTTTCTTTTGGCACCTAATCTGTTGTGTGCTTTGTCCAACACAGAACCAGTCACACACAAGGCAGGCGTTTGATTAGCCCTCGTGGCTCGGGTGATCACCCTGGTGCGTATTCATAGGAGAAGGGTGTTGGCGAGAGAAGCAGGGAGGAAGACAGCCCTTAGCTGCCCAGAGAAAGGGTGCAGTACGGGGTGTTTTATCCTCTGGCGAGACATGAATAATGTAAAAAAAAAACAACCAGACAGGCCAGCAGCCCTGTTTCTTTATCATGAAGCCGTTCTTCTCCCGGCAAACCAAACTCATTAGGATTTCTTCTTGCTCCCTAAGCGTTCGGTTTCTTTGAATGCCCAAAGCACCGCTGCCATTCTGTGGATCTTTACTAGCATCTCCCTGGCCCGGATTTATAAACCAGATGAGGTTCTTGCCAGGCTCTGGTCAGATTATATCACTTACTCTCATTAAACGATTCTCAGACATTGCAAGGATTGTCCCTGGATCTTGTGGATGGGTGGAATCATGTGGAAATATGGTCTTAATAATGTGGTAAATAACTTAAAAATAGATAATGAATCATATCCTTCTCCTCTCAGCAGAGAGAAGAGGGACTTTTAGAGCAGGATTCGGCATTCGTTATCAGGCTTGCTCCGTATATTGCATTTTTTTAAACCTGTTTTAGTTTTTATAAGGGATAACTTAAACGGGAAATGGGTGAGAGCAGGCAGCTAGCTGGCACAGTGGATAGGGCCAAGACTTGGAGTCAAAAACAGCTAAGTTAGGGGGCAGCTGGGTAGCTCAGTGGATTGAGAGTCAGGCCTAGAGACAGGAGGTCCTAGGTTCAAACCCAACCTCAGCCACTTCCCAGCTGTGTGACCCTGGGCAAGTCACTTGACCCCCATGGCCCACCCTTACCACTCTTCCACCTAGGAGCCAATACACCGAAGTTAAGGGTTTAAAAAAAAACACCTAAGTTCAAATCCAGCCTCAGACGCTAGCTTTGTGACCCAGGCAAGTCACTTAACTTATTGGCCTCAGTTTCCTCATCTGTAAAATGAGCTGGAGAAGGAAATGGCAAAGCACTCCAGTATCTCTGCCAAAAAAAAAAAAAAACCTAAATGGGGTCATGGAGAGTTGGACATTACTGAACAACAACAGGAAAATGAGGGAGATATATATTTATAAAAATGACTGTCATGGAGACACAGAAATCAATATGACATATTATAAAAAAATAAGAAAGGAAAAGAAACCTAGATTGTTTTACCCTGTAGATTTTCAGAGGACCCAATATGAAAACAGAAGCAGGGGAACAATCCCTCCACATTCTCAATAGGTTCATAAGATCATGGGAAGTACAGTATGAGTTGCAAGAGACCTTAGAGTCACCTAGTCCAATCCTCTTATTTTACAGATGAGGAAACTGAGTCCCATGGACATGAAGAGACTTATCCAAGGTCATTCAGGCTATAATTGACCAGCAAAGCCAAGATTCAAATTCAGATCCACTGAAGGTGAAATCAGGGCTCTTTCCCAGTGTACCAAGATGCTAATTCTTTACTCATTTCTCACTGTAGGATGATCCTTGAGTCTGATTGAATTTCTATATTCTGGAAATTTATGACTGATTTCCATCAGTATCTAAAGCCTGTGGCAGGGAAGAGTCACATAACGAAATCTCTGCTGGGAACTGGGGAGAGTGCGACGAGCCCTATTTCCTAGATAACCCGCCCTACTTTCTTTGGCAAATGCAGTATCAAGTCCATTCCGAGGTGACCAAGGAGATGAAGGATGGCTATCCAGACGGGTTCTGAAAATCACAAATGACCCATCAGCCTCTGGTCCAGTCTTGTCCTGCCATATAATGACTCTTGCTTAGACCTTTGAAAGAGTAAAGTAGGCAATGATGAGTACAATGCTGAGACAGCCTGCAATGGAATATTTCTGACAGAATGTCAGCAGCTCTAAACAAAAGCCATAGCACTCCGCTTTCCTCTCCTTCCCAACATCCTGCCTTGCCTCAAATATACGCACACAACTTGGGCTGCAGACTAGACGTTGGAACATGGTCGGAAGCAACCCTGAAAGTCATGGTCTGACTGCCTGTCTGGCTGCTCTGAAAGAAAATAAATAAAGAAGCAGCGTTTCCTCTCCTCTCCAGCATCACTTAGGAAAGGTGTGGTCCTCCCTTGGTTCTTATCAACAAGAATGGCACAGTTAGCAAGTGGAGCCCTTGCTTTGTCCAGATCCTCTCATTGGGACTCCACAACGACAGTGGAAACCTTTCAACATGAGGCTTCGGAGAGCCTCCACCAGACTGATAATCTCTGTTTATTTTCCTCTTGGCCTGCCCTGGTTTCCATAATGCAGACAGCTTGCGTGCATGCTGTTGAAAGGTAACGCTCCCATCTCTGGCCAAGGACTACTTTTTTAACTTTTTTTTTTTTTTTTGGTGAGTTCTTCCACTTTTTGGGTGAGTTCTTGCACTTTGTTTTTCCGCTACCTGAAAGCCAGGCAGGCAGACCTGGTCCGCTGGCGAAGGCGCTCGCCTCCACAGCTAAAAACGACGGAGCCCGGTGATTTATGTCGGGTGAGGGCTGATGACATAAATCTCCTGAAGGGGCCTGAGGCAAAGCTGCCCCTGCGAGAAGGCGACAGACAGCTCAGTGGCTGCAGAAACCTTGTGATGCTGAACAGACCCTCCAAGATATAAAATCTTCAAAAAGCATAACTCCCCAAACCATGCTTGAATTTATGTTTACCATAACTTGTGGCCGACAAAACACAGTGAACGGTTGGCCCTGGGAGGTGTCTGAAAGCCTGCTGTCCTGCACAAGAAAGGAAACCTCATTCCCTGGGGTTTTCCAAAGTCCTCCCAAGAACCAAAGGAGTAACAAATAACTTTCAGATGGGCTCGATTTCCTTCTGCATCTCTTCATTTCCTTCTTTGATAGCTAAGGGAAGGCAGTTGTTTCAGACAACATTCATTTCAACAAATTTGTGTTACGTTTGCACCAGTTACCAGACCCTGCTGGGTCAGACGCCAGAGACAGAGACAAAAATGGAAGGAAGCCTGCCCTCAGGACATTCTCTTTCTGCTTCGGGGAAGTCGTCCAGGACACCGAACAGCTCTGGTTAGTGAGAAGCACCAAGTGATTTCCCAAGTGCAATCCACTTCACTCTTTTCTTTATATTCCAGTCTATGACCTGCTGTTTTTTTTTTTTTTATCTGTATAACCATCCCTGGAATGTGTCCTGATGGGCCAACTCAATGCAGTGGGGCATTTTTCATCCATTTTGTTTTTCCTGTGTGTATTGTTAGGTCAATATCTTTTGAACAATTGTGGATTTTGACGCAACCGACATACTATCATCCACATGGAAAAGCACGAAATGACTTTGTTCTCTACAAGAAGCCCCTCTTCCATTAGCACTTTAGGCTAGATAAGCTTCCTGACATGTGTAGGGAGTGTATATCTCTCTGTTTTATGACCTGTTTGGCAGTACAACAGCAACCACAACATCTCATGTTAATATACTGTTTGAAGCAAAGCCTTTTACAGACTTCCTTACATTTGGTCCCTGCAATACCTCTGTGAAGGAGGTGCTTTTATTCCCATTATACAACAGAGGAAACTGAACTTAAAGAGGTTAAATAACTTACTAAGGATCACACAGTCTGTAATCGATAATGTAATGAAATAACAAAAAAAAAATGAAAATAACTGTCTCCATTGTTTTATAATATAAGAAATCTTGCATGACACTGAATGATTAGGAGAATGTGTTTTGCTATAAAACATCACCTGGGAAAGCCTGCTCCATTCTCATGGTCATCAAGATATCCTGAACGCATATTTGCATGGACCATTCCCACCAAGATTTTATAATGATGAGGGAGTCATTACATGGGTTATAGAGTTGCTGATGTTCCTCCTTGTTCTTGTTCCATGTTCTTCGTTTTGAAATACATTGAAAATGAATCAATGATTCAATGATGTTTTCTCCCATATGGACCGCTTCCTTAACTATATAGCCACCACCCATCTCTCTGCTTTGCTGATTTATCTTCCTATACTCTTTTTTTTTCTTTCCCTTATTGCACATTATTCACTGAGTGATTAAAGTCTAAATGGAATTGTTCCATTCTCTCTGATGCTGAGAGTATCTCCCCACTGAAAAATGGGCAGAGGTATTTGTGTGGACTTCTTATCCTTCCAGTTTTGTCTCTAACTTCTTTGGCAACAAGAACTGAAATAGTTGGGCCTCATGTCAAGCTTCCTATGGACTTGTTTCATTGCCTATTGTTTTTTAGATTTCTGTTTGTTAGTTTGTTGTCCTGTGAGAGCTCCATACTTTCTTGCTTATTTTCAAATGAATTCATACTCTAGGCTGCACTGTCTCTGCTAGATAAAGAGATCAAGTGTTTGCTGACATAATTTCTAGGCTCATGTCTTTTGGTCTTCCTCCTCCCCTCTTGTTGCAATCTCTCTCTCTGTCTCTCTCTCTGTCTCTCTCTCTGTCTCTCTCTCTCTTTCTCTCTCTCTGTCTCTCTCTCTGTCTCTCTCTCTCTTTCTCTCTCTCTGTCTCTCTCTTCTCTCTTTCTCTGTCTCTCTCTGTCTCTCTGTCTCTTTCTCTCTCTGTCTGTCTCTCTCTTCTCTCTTTCTCTGCCCCTCTCTATCTCTCTCTCTTCTGTCTCTCTTCTCTCTCCTTCATATGTATATATGTATGTATGTATGTACAAATTTACTGATAGATAGATGTCTCTTCAAAATTGTCATAGATCCTACTCCTCTGACCCTCTCAACTGAGTGCCTTGGATTATATTTCACCGTTTGTTTGTTTTTTTTAAATGGATGCCATAGGCCGAGAATCTCCTTTTCTCTCCTCCCCATATGACATCACTCAGATGCTTTCTGTCACTATGTCCACCTTTACCCCTTTCTCACACAGAGATGGCCCTTCTTGCCAAGGCAAACTCTTCTACATGCACAAATGATCCCACTTGTTCTCATCTTCTCCATCAAACTGCCTTCACTGTCATCACCATTCTTTCACTCATCTTCAGTCTCTCCCTGACTGCTGGATAATTCCTGCTGCCCACAAACATGCCTGTCTCTCTATCCTTTAAAAGCCTCTTCTGACTCATCTGTCCCTGCTTTCTATCATTCCACAGATCTCTTTTGTGGCCACACCATGTGAGAAGCAATGTTTCCACTTCCTTTCTTCTCACAGTTTTAAATTCTCTGATGTACAGCGTGTAATGGAAAAGGGAATATGATGCTAATGGGGGCTGGTACTTGAGGGCTCTGGGTGGTATCAGCTGGGTCTTCAGGCAGGAAGGCTATCTTTTGGGTACAGGATAATTTGGGTCAGCCAGAGATTATGTGAGTCTGGCTGAAAGGTTTTATTCAGCCTCCCTGTTGTCTTTAAGGCTCCCTTCAGGGGAGGAGTAAAAAGCCCTTCCCTTCTGGAGACCAACTCCCGGAGTACAGGAAGTGAAATATGGTTCACTTCCTCTCCAAGATGGATGCCTAGTTTAGCCCTCAAGAAATAAAGGAAAGGTATTCTTTCCCTCTTCAGCCTTTGCCCTAGTAGTTGTCACAATGAATCACCAGAAGCTCTTTGTATAAAAGCCAAAGGGGTTTATTAAAGCCAAGGGTAAGCTGAGGGAAAGGGGGTTGAGGTCTGGTAACTGTTGCTAAGGGAGAAGCTGGTGCTGGGGAGGGTCACAGAAGAGGGGGAATCAGGCTGAGGGAACTGGCTCTTCAGCCAGGGATGAATTCACTGCCCTGATATAATAAGGTTTAGCAAATTACTAGATGAGGTGATGGCTTGGTTTAAGGTTGTCCCTGCCTGCCTATAGAAGCTAGTTCCCATGATCTCCACCCACCAAAAATACCCTCCTCCCAGGGCCCAGTGGGGGATCCAGGGATAGCAGGATGTCAAGGGAGAAGTCAAGGGAAACAGGCAAAGCCCAAAGCCAAAGCCAAAAGCCAAAGGCCCAAAAACCAAAAAAGCCAAAAGCCAAAAGCCAAAAAGCCAAAAAAAAAAAAACCCTCACTTGGTACTCCAGTGATATTTATAGCCCAGCTCTAATGGTTTTGCCATGAGACAGAACTCTGGCTGAGTCAACATTCTATTCCCCACAACTGCCAGGATTGCCTCAGGTGGATTTGCAAGTGCAAGAGATCCTTGCAGCAATCCTGCATTACAAGCCTCCATCTTCATCATTCAGCCAAAACACTGCCTCCAAATTTACCAATGATCTCTTAATTGCTAACCCTGATGGTCTACTCAATCTTCATCTTTACTTCTCTGGTGCTGTTGACACCATCAATCACTCTTTTCTCTAGGTTTTTGAGATATTGAACTCTTGGTTCTCTTTTCACCAATCTGACCACTCCTTCTCAATCTCTTTTGTTGGATGTACTTTCAGGTCACACCTGGACTCTCTTCTCTTTTCTCTCTACTATTCTACTTGGTGATGTCTTCAGCCTCTGTCTGTTCAATTATCTTCTTTGTTGATTGTAGTTGATTCTGATTTTCAAATCTACTTGTTCAACCCCTAACCGTATCCTGACGTCTAATCTTAGATTTCCAAATGCTTATTAGATATATCAAATGGGATGATGTCCTTAGCTTACTTTGGCCATTAGGTGAAACAGCAGATAGAGCCCTGGGCCTGGTGTCGAGAGTTCAAATCCAGCCTCAGATAAATACTAACATCAGTTTTCCCAATTGTAAAATGGGGATAATAATAATCGCATCTACCTTGAAGGGTCATTTTCAGGATCACTGAGCTAATATTTGAAAAGCACTTAGCCCTGGGCTTGGCATATAGTAGGAGATGTTGAAATATTTAGTGCCTTCCCCCCTCCCAGGTCTGTCCTTTATCTTAAATATATCCCAAACTGAGTTTATTATCTCTCCTCCATCAGACTCTCTCCTGTTCTAAATTTCCTATTATGATGAGAACACCTCCCAACCGAGGCATCATCCTGAACTCCTCACTCTAACAACCCCAAAAAAGCCGATTTTTTACCAAGGTCTGTTGATTTGCCTTCCATAAAAGCTCTCACAAGTACCCTTGTTTATTCTGACACTACCACCACCCTGGTGAAGTCTCCTACATATGGGCTAGTGCAAAGGCCTCCAGATTCATCTCTATACCTCAAGTCCCTCCTTGCTTTAGTTAATCATCCACTCAGCAGTAAAATTATCTTCCTAAAATACAAGTAAGACCCATGTCACCCCTTTATTCAATAAGTTCTATTGTCTCCCTATTAATTTCAGGATCAAATATGAAACCTGCTGTTTGACATCCAAATCTCTCCACAACCTATCCCCCTCCTACCTTTCTGGCTTTCTTAGAGCTTTCTCTTCCCCATGCATCCATCAGTCCAGTGACACTGGCCTCCTTCCTATTGCCAATCACTTTCTCCATGCCTGGATTCTCTTCCTCCTCATGCCTCGCCCCTGACTTTCCTGTCTTGCTTCACGTCCCTAGCTTCTGCCAAACATTGCCTCTCGTCCTTAATACTTGTGACTTCCCTCTGAGATTATCTTCAATTTATCCTGTATACACCTTTTTTTTGTATATGTTTGTTTGCATGTGGTTTATTCTTTGAGGGTAGGAGCTTTCTTCAACCTTTCTGTGCCCAGAACTTAGCACAATTCCAGGCACATAGTAGGTTCTAATAAATGCTTGTTGAATGACAGGAGAGATAATTTGAACTGAGGTACCAAACTTTTCACCAATTGGGAGTGCAAGTATGTCTGTTGGGGAGGGGGCTTACATTCCCATATCTGTAGCCTGGGAAGAGGGGCCACTGACGAAAGCAATTGCCTCAAAGGATTTATCCAATCACCATCAACCTCCCCAAATGCAGCCTGGCCCCTGGATGAGTCTATGTTTCAAGCATCACCAGGATGGGTCAAACCCATTACGCTTCAGGGCCTTGGCTATTGCCTCGCCCCATGTTCAGCCTTTGGGGAACCCAGTCTAGACTCCAGTTCCTAGACTTATGGCCCTGACTACTCCCACTTTTTGAGGCTCACAAAGTTGCTGCCAAGTCTGGTGCTCTTTCACCAAAGAACAGCAAAGAACAAAAACAAAGAAGCAGTAGGTGGAGGCCCGCATGGGCCTTGGATGATGTGGCAGTTGGGATGGGGAGATTGGAAACTGGTACCACCACTCCTGAACCTTCAGCCAGCAGCAACAGGGCCATGGGCTGGCTCTGGGCTTCATGAAGGATCTGGGTAAGAGACGGTCTGTCATCCTTCCCTTCCCCAGAGGTCCAGAGCAGCTCATCATCTTTCCATGCTCTGATGCCTTGGCTGGTCAGTGCCTTTTGGATTCTCTCTCACTTGCGGTCCAGCAGCCAATTTAAAAGCTCTTGTTCTCATGGTGGGTAGACTAGAGGCATGTTCTGAGGTCCTCAAGAAGCCTGAACCAGCCCGCCATGGTACAGTATTTTTAAAGCCGGGGCTGGCTGGCTAGTATTCTGTTATACTCACAGAGAGCTTTAAGATTTTCAAAGTGCCTGAAATGGTGATTTTATCTGAGCCTCCCAACCACCCTGTTATCAGTTGGACAGTTCCTCTGATAGATGAGGAAACCAGCGCCCAGAGAAGTGAAGTCATTTTTGGATGGTCACACAGCCAGGCAATATCATAGAAATTTGACTTCAAGTTAGCACACAACCCAGGTTTGTTCCAAGGAGAAGGCTTTGTAAACTCTAAGGTGAGATGTGGATGTGGTTTCTGTTATAATAAATTTTATATGAATTGAGAATTCTAGTAAGGGTGAACTTTATTGTGATGAAATTTTTTTAAACCCTTAACTTCTGTGTATTGGCTTCTTGGTGGAAGAGTGGTAAGGGTGGGCAATGGGGGTCAAATGACTTGCCCAGGGTCACACAGCTGGGAAGTGTCTGAGGCCAGATTTGAGCCTAGGACCTCCCGTCTCTAGGCCTGACTCTCGATCCACTGAGCTACCCAGCTGCCCCAAGGGTGAACTTTAAACACAATTAAAAATAACCGATCATCTCTGAATCTGAACATTTATGGGATAGTTTAGATCAGTGATGGGCAAACTATGGCCCACAGGCCAAATGTGGCCCCCTGAAATGTTCTATCTGGCCACCCGGCATTATTCCTAATCTGACAAATACAATGAGTAGGATACAATACAATGAAACTTTGAAAGAGTTGCTTTAGAAACAGACTGACAGAGGAGCATTTCCTTTCCTTTGGCCCCTCTTTAAAAAATTAGTCCATCACTGGTTTAGATGGTTTACATCTCTATAAAAACTAGTCCAAGGACTACTAAACTGATGTGGGTTTTTATTCTCTATTCATTTCTCTGGAGCAAAAAAGGCATTTAAAATCATCCCTTTGACCTTAGAGAGGCCTCAGAGAACACGCCTGAGTGTGTAATTCTTGGCTGGTGTCAATGCTCCTGATGACGATGCTTCTCCCACTAAAAAGGATTTTGAAAAGCCAGGATCAACCCCACCTTTCTCTCTTCCCCTGCACAGACCTCCTTAGTTTCCTCCAAGCTCTGTTTAGCATCAGAGTAAGGAGAAGCATGACAACCATCATCACACTTCATTTGTCACTGGAAAACAGGAACAAAATATAATTAGCAGGCCATGAGGGACATTTAAAAAGGAGCTTCACGTCCTCTCCCATGGAATAGCCCAAGCTGTGATAACATGGAAGGCTTGCTAATGGCCCTTCTCCCGGGGAGGAGAAAAAAATGGCTCAAAGATATCCAACAGACAAGAAAGAGTATCTGAAGAGGCAAAGAGAGACCTTGACTTGTCTCAGGAAGACAGGACACCGAGTGAAAAGAGAAACGAAGCAAGCATGCTCTAAAAGCCAGGCGGTCTGTCCTTCTGAAGAGGAAGGAGCTAGAGCCTTTAGGGAGAAAGCAGCTTCCTGTCTTCTGAGGTAGCCTGATGTATAGCCACAGGAGCACATCCACTGGCCCAGGAAGAAGAGACCAGTAGCAGTGCTTGTGGGCTTACTGCTGTAGGATGCTCCCCTGATGGGCCTCTTGGTTGACTGGACAATCCTACTGGAGCTGGTCTTTCTGGGATATTCATCCAGTAGGTGACAGAAATCCTCACAAGACTTGTCAAACGTCTCAGATGCTCCCCACTTAGGTTGGAGATAAACGACATGGTCAGAAAAAAGTTAGGAAGCACATTTTCAGGCATGATGAACTCTTGGGCATGGACCGGAAAACCTCTGGCGCCCAGGAGACAGTCTTCTAGTGCTGCTAATCAATGCCAAGTGCTTCGGGCGAGAAAGTCAGAATCCGGAAGGGAGCAGGGCCCTAGTGTCTGACAACAGGGCTTGGAATGCTCGAGCACAATTTAAAACTTGGGTTACTAGGCTCTTGGCTGGGGGGGGAGAGGGCACCCCAAATACATTAACTGGTAAAATAAATATTTGAATGGAGTCTAGTCTAGTGTAATGACTTTTCACTGAAAAGGAAGGCAGCAGTAGAGAATGATTTGTGCTGACTAACCGAACTAGATATCATAGAATGGGCTCTTAACCTTTTTTGGGTGTGTGTTCAGGGTCTCTTTGGTAATGGATTCTTCTCAGGAAAGTGTTTTAGATAATTAAAGACAACACTAAATTTTGTTTTGAGGTTAGTAAAAATAAAAAAGGATTTTCCCCCCAACTAGATTTATGGGCCCCCTAAAATTTATTCCGAGACTCCCTTGAGAATCTGTGGCTGCTGGGTGAAGAACTGTCATAGAGAGGAGTTAAAACATTGTAGAATGGCAGTAGACATGCCTAATAATTCAAAAGAAGAGATAAAATCCAAGAAAGGAGACAGAAATAAAAATCATGAGCACAACTGTCTAAGATGACCTGTGTGCCAAGAAAAGAAGGGATTTAGCATGCCAAATACAGGAATCTCATTTAACTGCTTAGGGATCATGAAGCCTTGGTAGGGTGAGATCCATGGCAAGAACAGGGCTCAAAAGGAAGGCAACAGAGAGAAACGTTAAGATGTTCTCGAGTTGGTCATTGCATCCCGAGCTGAAAAGAGGAGTCCCCATGCTGTTTGCCTGGGGGAGAATACTGCAAGATGATCCTGTGCCCCCCCCTCTAGGCGCTGGAACTATCTTAGTGTATCTTAAAATGTCCTTAACTTTCTGGGACACCAAGCTGCAGGTTCTTGCCTTCTGGCTGTTCCTTGGTCAAAATACTTCGGCTTCCAGCTCCCACCTCGGCTCTGGTTCTGGCTCTCTTCCATGGCTAGAAAATTCTCTTTTTTAACCCCCCTGACTTCCTTTTAGACTCACCCCAAACGGCCCCTTCTCCAGGAGCCCATTCTCAGTCTTCTCTCCCCACCACAGCCACACCAGTGCCTCACCCTCCCTAATTCCCTTCCATTTTGTATCGATCTTGTTCCCTTGTTATTTATCTGTTGTCTCCCCCATTAGATCGACTGTGCATGGGTGGGCTGTGATCTGCATTGTTGGAGCCAATTCAAGGAAATCTCAGCTCTGTTTGAATCTGTAGCTACTCCTCCATCACTTATTTGATCATCTGATAGGTATTTATTAATCATCTGCCATGTGTCAGGCACTGTGGAATGGAAGGGAATGGAAGAAGCATTTGCATAGCACTTACTATGTGCCAGGTGCTGTGTTAAATGCTTTACGTATAGCATCTCCTTTGACCCTCCCAACAGCCTTGAGATATTAGTGCCATTATTATCTCCATTTTACAGTTGAGTCTACTGAGGCAAAGAGAAGTTAAGAAACTTGCCCAGGGTCATACAACTAGGAGATTTCTGAGGATGGATTTGAATTCAAGTCTAGAAAAATTTAGGAAAAAGAAAATTTAAAGAATATTTTAAAATAAATCAAATTATAGACAATTGGTGGGCTGATTGCTAGAAATCAGCCAGGAATTCAGGCTAGGACCAGCTTTCATTGAAAACTTTTATAAAGAGATAACAACAATCTAGAAAGATTCACTTCAAGAAACTGGGCGAGGCCATTGTGTCTCAACTTTCTCATCGTAAGGAAATGAGAAGATGGAATAGGGAAATCGGCTTCGACCTGCTAGCTAACAAGTAGGGGATGAGCTGCTTTAGCTGGTCCCTCCAAAGTGGGTGATTCCTCTTTCCACTCTGACTGACAGTCAGTGCCACCATCAGTTCTCCTGGACTGGGAATGCTGGGATCCCTGAGTCAGCATGACTTTCACTATTAGCTACTCCATAATCCCAAGGCAAAGCGAATCTGCCTACTTTCAAAAAGCCAATACTCAAGAGCTGGTGAATTTTATAAGAGGGCAATTCGACAAAGGCTTACTCAGCCGTGTGTAACTGATGGTGGAAGTATTTGGACAATCACTCGGAGATCCTTCACTTCCCATGTGTGCACCGGTTGATCCCAGTTTGGCATTCTGCTCTCCTCCACCCCCAAAGCAAAAGAACCTGAGACCCAGTGAGGTCCTGGTGCCTCTGTTGCCCCCAGGGAATCTGGCAGTGGAGTAGGGAAAGGGGGTACAAGCTGCAGTAAAGTGTTGCTGCCTTAGAGGGAGGCAGTGTGGTGCCCCAGAGAGGGCAGAGCTTGGAACAGGCAGAAGAGAGGTTTCAACCACTTGTGACAGCATTTCTGGGCTGCCGAATGCTGACTCCTGGAGCCCCTCCACCCACCAGCAACAGGACAGGCAGGAGTGTTGGCCATACACTGATGGCCAACTAATAATAACAAAGTCCATTAATCCAGGACATTCAGGTTTAAAAAGAGATTTATAGTCATTATCTCTCTTGACTCTCACAGCCATCCTCTGAGGTAAGTGCTCCCACCACTATTGTGCCCATTTTTACCATGTAAGGAACTGAGGAAGTTTAAATGATTTGCCAGAGTCAAACAATGACTATCAGAGCCATCAATCAAACCTGAATCCTCTTGGCCACAAGTCCAGGACTCTGCCTAGGATGCTGTGAAGCTTCTCTCTCCCTTTTAGCTTTTCTTCTCCATAATGTCATCATCTATTGAGTCATGCCTTAACTGGAATGCTAGATGGCACAGCAGACCAAGGATTAGGTTGGGAGTCACAAAGACCTGAATTTGGATCTCTCCTCAGACACTTTCTAGCCACGTGAGCCTGGGCAAACCATTCAGCTTTGTTTGCCTCAGATACCTCATCGTTAAAGCAGAAATAATAATAGCACCTACCTTAGAAGATCTCTGTGAGCATTAAATAACACATGGAAAACACTTTGCAAACTTAAAATAATAGCTATTATCAATTATAAGGGATGCATAGATGTAATATATGCACACATATGCACTACCAACATGTTCATGTATATATACATACACACATGGCTATTATCATGAGGCAAAACTTAATAAGAAATATGGAAGAGGGACCCATAAATGTGTCCATTTCAGTCACATTAAAAAAATTAAACCCTTATTTTCTATTTTAGAATCAATACTGTATATTGGTTCCAAGCAAAAGAGCTATCAGGGCTAGGCAATGGGGATTGAGTGACTTGCCTAAAGTCACACAGCTAAAAAATGTCTGAGGTCTGATTTGAACCCAAGACCTGACATCTATAGGCCTGGATCTCAGTCTACTAAGTCACCTAGCTGTTCCTACATTTTCTATTCCTCCTGATCATCTGTGGCCTTGACTATTGAGGACTTTTACTGAAAATAATCCTCATCATTTTGTTTCCTTCCCCTCTATGGGAATTTCCTTCTGTGTAAAATGAGAGTGTTTCCAAGAGATAATAAGGAAAAGAAATGTACAAAATACTTATAGCCACTATTCGCTCTTTGTGGTGGCAAAAAACTGGAAAATGAGGGGGTATCCCTCCATTGGGGAATGGCTGAACACATTGTGGTATCTGATGGGGATGGAAATCTATTGTGCTGAAAGGAATGATGAACTGGAGGAATCCCACGTGACCTGGAAAGACCTCCAGGAACTGATGCAGAGTGAAAGGAGCAGAACCAGGAGAATGTTGTACAGAGAGATGGATACATTGTAGCACAATCGATTGTAACTGACTTTGCTACTAGTAACAATGTGACAAGCCAGGACACTCCTGAAGGACTTATAGGAAAAAATGCTCTCCATGTTGAGAGAAAGAACTACAGGAGTAGAAATGCAAAAGCAGAACATATGACATCGCTTATCACATTATAGATGGGGATGTGTTGTGTGGAGATGCAAAGCATGGAATCCTTGCAAAAGTACAGGGATACCCTCACCCAAAGTTTAAAGTTTTTTTTTTTTTTTAAAGTTGATTTGGGGTTTAGGCTCTATAAGGTCGCTCTATAGCAGATATGAACAATAGAGAACTAGGTAGCAAGTGACAACATTTGTACAACCCGGTGGAATTGCTTGTTGGCTGTGGGAGGGGGGAGGGAAGAGGGAAGGGAAAGAAAATGAGTCATGGAAACATGGACAAATCTTTAAAGTTAATTAACTAATTAATTTTAATTTTAATTTAAAAATACCCCCCAAAATTAAAATAAAATAAAACAAGGGGTTAAGGTCACTCTGGTTCCTTCTGGCTCTTGTGTGTATGATGTAATAAGCAGAAAGAGGACCAAAATCTAGAATCTGGTGTGTTTTCCCTCAATGGACGGGAAGCTGTCTGTCTGGATAATGATGGGATTGGACAAGCAGGAGAGAGTGTTGGGTGACTTCCGCATTTTTATTGGGATTAATTCTTCCAGCTTCTGGGCATCCCAAGGTGATGGGACGACATTCGTGACGTCCTCGTTTCCTTCTCTTGGGGTAACACAGAGGAAGCCAGGATTTCCTGGTGATGTGCTTGGTAACTGCAGCTTTTGTTCAGATGGAGGCTCTGGCCTCACTTGTTAAGTGACCCACATCTGTGTCTTCATCGCTTTCCTGGGGACACAGAAGGCCAGAATTGTATTGGGGGGGGGAACTAAAAGGCATTTCAGTGATCTGACCCTTCAAAAATCCTCTCTATAACAAGATGTTGTTGTTCAGTCTTTTTTAATCATGTCCAACTCTTCATGATCCCATTTGAATTTTTCTTGGCAAAGATATTAGAGTGGTTTCGCGTTTCCTTTTCCAGTTCATTTTTAAAGATAAAGAAACTGAGGCAAACAAAGTTCAGGGACTTGCCTAGGGTCACACAGCAAGGAAGAAGCTGAGGCAGGATTTGAGCTCAGATCTTTCTCCCTCCAGGCCCAGCATTCTATTCACTAGCTATTCCTCTGTAGCAAATCTCTATACATGCCAGAAGTCATCTTTGTGGGAAGAGCTGGTCCAATAAAACAGGAATCTGACCTCTTCTCCACTTCATTTCTTCTTAGGGCTAGATCTACTCATTTGGAACTTTCTTCTCATAACAGCAAGCCTAAGTCTGCTTCTTGGCCATTTCCATCATTCTTTGTCCTCCCCACTGGGACCAAGCAGAACAGGAACGATCCCTCTGTCCATGATGGGGACAGCTGAGAGACAAAGCTGATTGTCCTGAACTTCATTACATGTTCTATGGAAAAGCCAGCGACTTTGCAAGGCTGAATTAAGAGCAGATGCCAACTCACCTCCAAAACGAATTCTAATTGTGTTATCGAAGGAAGTGCCTGTCTGAGCCTGCCTCTCTCAGAGCCCTTGACTTCTGGGACTGCTCATGGGCCTCTACTTTAGTGAAGATCTCTCATTGGGAGTCCCACATGCTCACAGCTCCAATCAGGAGTTTTTGGGTCTCTTTCTCTAAGGCTGGCCACCTGACCTCTTCTTTTGGGGGAAGTGGCATGTTTGCAGGAGCTAAGAAGGAGACTGGCAGTAATAAGCCAAGCAGCCTGATCAGAGAGGATGGATGACATCTTCAAACAGCTGAAACCCACCTGGATAATCCATCGTACTCACCAACAGGGATTTCAGACAACATGTGGGAAGTACAAGCAAGTACTGGGCATCCTGGACTTCATAAGAATAAACTGTAGCATCTGATGGGATCAGAACAAGGATGATCCAGTCAGCAGATCCTCACCTGACCTGGAATATGGCTTGGGGAGTATGGGGATGGAGTAAGGTGCTTGGGTGCTCTTTTATGCAGAAGGTGAGGTGGGGATGGTTCACTGGATTCAAGATATAGAGAAAGAGCATTCAGGCACTGGAAGTATTTAAACAAAGGATAACCAGGGCTTTGCTGGTAGATTTGCCCAATCAAGGCAAGAATGTGTGTGTGTGTGTGTGTGTGTGTGTGTGTGTGTGTGTGTGTGTGTGTTTGTGGACATGTGTGTGGTGTAGGAGGTGAATGACTATCTTGTCTTCACCTCACAATTTTAGATTTTATCCAGGCCCCTAGTTTAATTAATTCTGTGACAATCAAATAAGATGTTGGGATCAACAGTGTTCCAGTT